>NW_027195080.1:440000-457038 GCF_038502225.1 Cherax quadricarinatus
CCATATAAGAGAGTTGGTAAAACTATACTCTCATACATTCCCCTCTTTGCCTCCAAGGACAAAGTTCTTTGTCTCCACAGACTCCTAAATGCACCACTCACCCTTTTCCCCTCATCAATTCTATGATTTACATCATCTTTCATAGACCCATCCGCTGACACGTCCACTCCCAAATATCTGAATACATTCACCTCCTCCATACTCTCTCCCTCCAATCTGATATCCAGTCTTTCAACACCTAATCTTTTTGTTATCCTCATAACCTTACTCTTTCCTGTATTCACTTTCAATTTTCTTCTTTTGCACACCCTACCAAATTCATCCACCAATCTCTGCAACTTCTCTTCAGAATCTCCCAAGAGCACAGTGTCATCAGCAAAGAGCAACTGTGACAACTCCCACTTTATGTGTGATTCTTTATCTTTTAACTCAACGCCTCTTGCCAAGACCCTCGCATTTACTTCTCTTACAACCCCATCTATAAATATATTAAACAACCACGGTGACATCACACATCCTTGTCTAAGGCCTACTTTTACTGGGAAATAATTTCCCTCTTTCCTACATACTCTAACTTGAGCCTCACTATCCTCGTAAAAACTCTTCACTGCTTTCAGTAACCTACCTCCTACACCATACACCTGCAACATCTGCCACATTGCCCCCCCTATCCACCCTGTCATACGCCTTTTCCAAATCCATAAATGCCACAAAGACCTCTTTAGCCTTATCTAAATACTGTTCACTTATATGTTTCACTGTAAACACCTGGTCCACACACCCCCTACCTTTCCTAAAGCCTCCTTGTTCATCTGCTATCCTATTCTCCGTCTTACTCTTAATTCTTTCAATAATAACTCTACCACACACTTTGCCAGGTATACTCAACAGACTTATCCCCCTATAATTTTTGCACTCTCTTTTATCCCCTTTGCCTTTATACAAAGGAACTATGCATGCTCTCTGCCAATCCCTAGGTACCTTACCCTCTTCCACACATTTATTAAATAATTGCACCAACCACTCCAAAACTATATCCCCATCTGCTTTTAACATTTCTATCTTTATCCCATCAATCCCGGCTGCCTTACCCCCTTTCATTTTACCTACTGCCTCACGAACTTCCCCCACACTCACAACTGGCTCTTCCTCACTCCTACAAGATGTTGTTCCTCCTTGCTCTATACACGAAATCACAGCTTCCCTATCTTCATCAACATTTAACAATTCCTCAAAATATTCCCTCCATCTTCCCAATACCTCTAACTCTCCATTTAATAACTCTCCTCTCCTATTTTTAACTGACAAATCCATTTGTTCTCTAGGCTTTCTTAACTTGTTAATCTCACTCCAAAACTTTTTCTTATTTTCAACAAAATTTGTTGATAACATCTCACCCACTCTCTCATTTGCTCTCTTTTTACATTGCTTCACCACTCTCTTAACCTCTCTCTTTTTCTCCATATACTCTTCCCTCCTTGCATCACTTCTACTTTGTAAAAACTTCTCATACGCTAACTTTTCCTCCCTTACTACTCTCTTCACATCATCATTCCACCAATCGCTCCTCTTCCCTCCCGCACCCACTTTCCTGTAACCACAAACTTCTGCTGAACACTCCAACACTACATTTTTAAACCTACCCCATACCTCTTCGACCCCATTGCCTATGCTCTCATTAGCCCATCTATCCTCCAATAGCTGTTTATATCTTACCCTAACTGCCTCCTCTTTTAGTTTATAAACCTTCACCTCTCTCTTCCCTGATGCTTCTATTCTCCTTGTATCCCATCTACCTTTTACTCTCAGTGTAGCTATGTTGCAACCCCTGAATGGTTGCAATGATTATTATGTATATATATAATTATTACCTTTTCATTTAATTTTATATTGCTTATATTTGCGATAATAGCTAAATCGTAAATGTATTGCTTTATATTGTTATTCGACGTAGCTTCCTTTGTTAGGTAGGATGTAACATATTATGTGCTCAGTTCAAGTCTTGATTGTCTAACTACTGTAATTATCGCTGTTTGCTAGTTATATTGCCGGCTTCTTGCTGGCCGGCTGCTGCCCACGGAGCTATCACGTGATCGAGGGGGGGTGTCCTCACCTCACCTGAAGTATTCAGTCTGCTCTAGACTCGCTCGGTGGTTGGACAGATTGTCTGTCTCATTATTCTTGTTAGTTCTGTAGAACTCTGTTCACAGAACCTTGTATAGACTTAGTGATTTTCGACGTTGTACTGAGGTTGTGTGTCTCACAGACACTCGAAACATCTCAGGTCCTGAGCTATAGCTTCTGATTTAATTTGTACTGGTTTCTGTGTATTGTCACAGTCGGGTATTTTCTTATACTGAACTTAGATTCAGTATTATGGGAGTTTTGTGACTTTTGTGGAGAATCTGCTGATGGTCCCTACTTAGTGTCGTTATATTATCTCCTTGTTCCTGATTCTGTGTCGCAGTTGCTTGTTGTATTGCTATTGGACTTTAGCAATCTTTTTGTTGTTCAAGCAGACTGTTCTGGTTGCCAGTCGGTCAAGAAGTTAGTTTATTTGAGGACTTTGTCAGTCACTTGTTTAAGTCTAGTCGAGTCGTGAGACATAGTGAACTACTTAGAGCACTTACACACATACACAAACTTGTACTTATTTGTAATATCTTATTAAATGATAATGTACCAGACGGTACTTAAGAATTATAAATGTGATATGTGCTTTCAGCACAATAATATTGTACTCGAGAGATTGATATTATTTTGATTATTGTGATTAATTTAATTTAATTTAATTTGATAATATACCTCTAGACTTAATAAATTTATTAAATTTTAATTTCTCTAGTTAGTAGCCTACCAGTTGTAATCCTAAAGCACTATTGAACCATACTGAATTCTAATGGATAATTGGACAAGGATACTGACTACTTGTTACGAAAACCCAGTAACAGGCTGGATGCTAGAAGGGCAGTCCTTTCTAGTATTCACTGGAGATCTCTAAGCTTTTAGAATCGCGTTTTTTGTAACAAGGTACAACTAGTCCAATATAAATGTTCTTATTTACTTCTTGGTCCCACATAAATGTTCTTATTTACTTCTTAGTCCAATATAAATGTTCTTATTTACTTCTTAGTCCAATATAAATGTTCTTATTTACTTCTTAGTCCAATATAAATGTTCTTATTTACTTCTTAGTCCAATATAAATGTTCTTATTTTCTTCTTGGTCCCACATAAATGTTCTTATTTAGTTCTTAGTCCAATATAAATGTTCTTATTTACTTCTTGGTCCAATATAAATGTTCTTATTTACTTCTTAGTCCAATATAAATGTTCTTATTTACTTCTTAGTCCAATATAAATGTTCTTATTTACTTCTTAGTCCAATACAAATGTTCTTATTTACTTCTTAGTCCAATATAAATGTTCTTATTTACTTCTTAGTCCAATATAAATGTTCTTATTTACTTCTTAGTCCAATATAAATGTTCTTATTTACTTCTTAGTCCAATATAAATGTTCTTATTTACTTCTTAGTCCAATATAAATTAGTCCAATATAAATGTTCTTATTTACTTCTTAGTCCAATATAAATGTTCTTATTTACTTCTTAGTCCAATATAAATGTTCTTATTTACTTCTTAGTCCAATATAAATGTTCTTATTTACTTCTTAGTCCAATATAAATGTTCTTATTTACTTCTTAGTCCAATATAAATGTTCTTATTTACTTCTTAGTCCAATATAAATGTTCTTATTTACTTCTTAGTCCAATATAAATGTTCTTATTTACTTCTTAGTCCAATATAAATGTTCTTATTTACTTCTTAGTCCAATATAAATGTTCTTATTTACTTCTTAGTCCAATATAAATGTTCTTATTTACTTCTTAGTCCAATATAAATGTTCTTATTTACTTCTTAGTCCAATATAAATGTTCTTATTTACTTCTTAGTCCAATATAAATGTTCTTATTTACTTCTTAGTCCAATATAAATGTTCTTATTTACTTCTTAGTCCAATATAAATGTTCTTATTTACTTCTTAGTCCAATATAAATGTTCTTATTTACTTCTTAGTCCAATATAAATGTTCTTATTTACTTCTTAGTCCAATATAAATGTTCTTATTTACTTCTTAGTCCTATATAAATGACACTCAGATTTGTGCTACTTATTATTTTTATCAGTCGCTTCACAAAATATTACTTCTGTCTCTTGTTGATATATCCTCGACACCTAATTATATGACACATTATCACTGTTATTCAGACACTTCAAGAAGTACATTCCAGTGTCAACTTAATTACTAGACGATGGATATTACTTATTTAATCCGCAGATGGACACACTGATGCTGGCACCAGTGGGAGGTAACATCTTGGCAAGACATTTGTGTCCTAACATCCCACTAGCAGTACGTTTAGTGGTTTTAGAGGAACATAATGACAAGGTGAGTATAATGTTCTCTAACAAAATACTTACTGATCATTATTTATTTAATATTTTTGGACATATCACATCTGATATTCTTTCTTATCAAATTACTTGTACATATTTACTAAATAATGACTGTTTTTGTTAATGTTTGGATGATTGTTATTGTAGGAAGGTAAAAGGCGGTGTAGAGGAGTGTTGAAGGAAGCCAGACTGGTTGATGGTGGTAACTATGTGCTGAGTACTGTAGGATGCTTGTACCAAGGACACCTACTTCATGCACCTTCCCTCCTACGTCCTATAACCTCTTTGAAAGGCAGGATGCTTAAGATTTCATTCACTAAGGTAATGCTACACAAACATTAAGAATTCCTGGATCGCATTGTCACTCCTAGAGGAGTTATTTCTGACCACATGCCCACACTGATAACAGTGAGGGATCTATTCTCACAACAACCACCCCCTATCCCAACAACAATACCCCCTCCCTTTAGTTAGTTCAATATCTTCAGCATGCACCCCATAGGGGTGCATAATGAACTTTTTCACATATTTTACAAGGAATCTTACAGACACACCTGTCAGCATTTTGGGGGGATTTTTTATCAAAAGTTACTGCTCTTTATCAAGAATTTTAAATATAACTTTGATATTAAAAGTCTTAAGAAGAGAAGGCATATCAACCAAGTTTTCATGGTAAGGGAGAACCAACATATTTTAAGTTGAATAAGGCTGGTTGTTCCTTTTTGGGTTGTAAAAAGTATTTCTAGCAATTTTAAAAAGTATTTCTAGTAATTTTAAAAGATTTATCAATTAAGTTTTTTTTGTGTATTTTAGATCATTAGTTATTTCATAAATTTTGGATATTTCTTCATCTATGAACTCAGGACTATAAATTCGTAAAGCTCTCAAAAACATTGATGAGAAAACAGACAGTTTAACTTTATCATGATGGGAAGAATAATAGTGGACATAGGAACAGTTATTTGTAGGTTTTCTGTAAATTTTAAATTTGAATTCATTATTTCCCTTGATAATTAAAACATCTAGAAAGGGCAATGAGTTATTTTCCTCAAACTCAACACTAAAATATATAGAATGAGTTAAACTATTTAATTTAATGACGAAATAGCTTATTTCTATATTTTTGGGCATAAGACACAAAATATCATCAACATTACACCACATAGGTCTATTAAGAAGAATTGTGTTAAGCAATATTGTCTCCAAAAATTCCACGTATAAATTACTAAGAACAGGTGAGAGAGGAATAAGGAATGTGTAAAATATCACAAATATGTTGAACAACCACTCTGAAAAAATACCGAAATTTCAAGTACTTTCGTGACTCCTCACATTACTATAGTTCCCTGATAATGTGAGAAGTCACGAGAGCGCTTGGAATTACGCTATTTTTTCTTAGTGGTTGTTCTGTATATATATATATATATATATATATGTCGTGCCGAATAGGCAGAACTTGCGATCTTGGCTTAAATAGCAACGCTCATCTTGCCATATAGGACAAGCGAAAATTTGTGTATGCAATAATTTCGCCAAAATCATTCTGAACCTAACGAAAAAAATATATTTCACTGTGTTTGTTTAGTATTAAATTATAGTAAACAAATCTAAAATATATTTTGTTGGGTTAGGCTAAAATAAATTGTTTTTGTTATACTAAGGTTAGGTAAGTTTTCTAAGATTCTTTTGTAGCAAAATTTTAAATTTTTACATTAACATTAATGAAAAAAAATATATCTTTAAACGTATAAGAGAAAATTTTAGAAAGGGCATAATTTTAAATGAGTTATTGCTAATTGACCAGTTTTACATATTCGGCACGACATATATATATATATATATATATATATATATATATATATATATATATATATATATATATATATATATATATATATATATATATATATATATATATATATATATATATATATATATATATATATATATATATGCATACATACATATATACATACAAACTCACATGTAATGTATATAGAAGACGGTATAGTACCATTATCAGGTTACTTAAAAGACATTAACATATTTAGTAGAGACTAAACGTCAACTTCCGACACATTTCTCGCAGTACATTGTGAAAAATTAAAGTCTCTTACAGAAGATTTTTCAACGCCAATATTCTTAGCCTTAATAAACATAGAGTAAACATGCAAAAATTTTTATAGGCCTGGGATGAAATGTTGGAAGGAATGTTGCAGGCCATGATGAAGAAACTCAACTTTACTACCATGAACCTGGAGAGTTCTGGTGGTATTAATAAGATGCCTAATGGGTCATATAAAGGTGCGCTGGGACTGGCACAACGTCGGGTAAGTTCATTATGTACATTAATTATGTACATTAATGTACATTATTTATGAAACGTTTGAGCCTACCATACCACGGGTGGGGTTTGAACCCGTGGTCAGAGAGTCTCGAAACTCCAGACCATCGCGTTAGCCACTGTCTGAAGTTTTGAGACTCTCTGACCGCGGGTTCGAACCCCACCCGTGATATGGTTTGCAATCGTGTCATCACGATTTCGTGAGTCACGTTTAATCTTAATTTTCATAGATTGGTAAGTACACTTAGAACAAATAAATAAATAAATTGATAAATATGTCGTGCCGAATAGGTAAAATTTGTCATTTAGCAAGAACTCATTTAAAAATAAATCCTTTCTAAAAAAAATGATCTTATACATTTAAAGATCAAATTTTTCATTTATTAATATAAAAATTAATTTTGTACCAAAAGAAAACTTACCTAATCTTATAATAAGTGTAAATTAATTTCCATAAATCCAACTAAATATATTTTAGATAAGTTTACAATAATTTAATGATAAAAAAAAAACACAATTATAAATATTTTTTTGTTAGGTTCAGAATGACTTTTGCGAAATTATTACATACACAAATTTTCGCTTGCCTTATTCGGCAAGAAGAGCATTCAGCCATGTATGACTCAAGAAATCGTAATGACACGATTGCAAATAAACCATACCCCTGGCCGGGATTGAACCCGCGGTCATAGAGTCTCAAAACTCCAGCCCGTCGCGTTAGCCACTAGACCAGCTAGCCACAATAAGATTCATCCAACTAGGTATATTTCTACACCATAGGAAAGTTAGCACAGGCACCTCTGTGACCACAAATGCTAGCTGGAGATTCGTCTGTTAAAACTTGCATTTGTGGTCACAGAGGTGCCTGTGTTAACCTTCCTATGGTGTAGAAATATACCTAGTTGGATGAATCTTATTGTGGTTAGCTGGTCTAGTGGCTAACGCGACGGTCTGGAGTTTTGAGACTCTATGACCGCGGGTTCAATCCCGGCCGGGGTATGGTTTTTTTCAGCCATGTAACAAGCTAAATTGTACAGTTAAGCCACAATGAAGCCCTTGTACATGGATACAACTCTGTTCAAAATGCCGTCAGAGATACTGAAAGTGACTCAGAGCAAACACCCAAGAGAAATAAAAAGAGGAATAAGAAAATCAAAAAGAGATTATGAGGCTAAGGTTGCAAGTGCTTCAAAGACTAACCCAAAAGGGTTCTTTCAGGTATACAGAAGTAAGATTAGGGACAAGATTGGCCCACTTATGAGTAACTCTGGTCAGATCACTGACAGTGATACAGATATGTGTGAAAATTTCAACACTTATTTCCTCTCTGTTTTTACCCAGGAAGATACTAATGAAATTCCAGAAATAATAAATTATGTAGAACAGGGCGATAATAAACTATGTACGATTGCAGTAACTAGTGACATGGTCCTCAGACAAATAGAGAAATTAAAACCTAACAAATCCCCAGGTCCTGATGAACTGTTCGCAAGGGTGTTAAAGGAATGTAAAGAGGAACTTAGCATACCTTTGGCTAATCTTTTTAACATATCACTACAAACTGGCATAGTGCCTGATAAGTGGAAAATGGCAAATGTAATACCTATTTACAATCAGGTGACGGGTCCTTGGCTTCAAACTATTGATCAATAAGCCTTACCTCCATAGTGGGAAAATTTATGGAATCAATAATTGCCGAAGCAATTCGTAGCCATCTTGACAGGCACAGATTGATTAATGAATCTCAGCACAGTTTTAGGAATTTACTAACTTTCTTCACTAAGGTGTTTGAGGAGGTAGATCATGGTAATGTATATGATATTGTGTATATGGACTTCAGTAAGGCTTTCGATAGAGTTCCACACCAGAGGCTATTGAGGAAACTTAAGGCACACGGAGTAGAAGGAGAAATTTTTTGCTGGGTAGAGGCATGGCTGACAAATAGACAGCAGAGAGTTTGCATAAATGAAGGCACGTCACAAGCGGTGTTCTGCAGGGGTCAGTGTTGGGCCCCTTGTTGTTCACAGTTTACATAAATGCCATAGATGAAGGAATAAATAGCAGTATAAGCAAATTTGCTGATGACACCAAAATAGGCAGTCCAATTCATTCTAATGAAAACATTAGAGCACTCCAGGATGATTTGAATAGACTGATGCAATGGTCGGAGAAGTGGCAGATGCAGTTTAATATAGACAAATGCAAAGTTCTTAATGTTGGACAGGAAAATAATTATGTCACATATAGAAGAATTGAGACACTTATGCAACACATGGGAATCTTTATTGAAGAAACGTTTCGCCACACAGTGACTTCATCAGTCCAATACAAAGTAGAAATGGGTAAGGAGAGGAGGACATTGAGATAATCAATCTTACTACACGATGAAGGGCTTGCTGATACCTATCCAGGTGTTACTATATTGAAATATATTTGATCATGATGGTCACTAGCTGCCCGGGAGAACAACTAGCGACCATCATGGCACAGATAAAGAATTATTTGAGAATGACAATGACCCATAAAAATCTAAGTGCTGTGTGGATATTGCATGTTGAGATCAGTGTCTTCAAGAAGACACAGTTTGATGAGTTAGTTAAAGATTTGGCAGATGCTAAGTGTAGAAAGAGAGATTTTTTGCAGATATTACAGTGTGATCATGTGATGTGTGGCATGCTAATTCCAGTTACTTATGTAATGTTTGATTTGTAAGATAAGATAAGATAAGATAAAATTTCGTTCGGATTTTTAACCCCGGAGGGTTAGCCACCCAGGATAACCCAAGAAAGTCAGTGCGTCATCGAGGACTGTCTAACTTATTTCCATTGTGGTCCTTAATCTTGTCCCCCAGGATGCGACCCACACCAGTCGTCTAACACCCAGGTACCTATTTGCTGCTAGGTGAACAGGACAACAGGTGTAAGGAAACGTGTCGAAATGTTTCCACCCGCCGGGAATCGAACCCGGGCCCTCCGTGTGTGAAGCGGGAGCTTTAGCCACCAGGCCACCGGGCCAAATTTGATGATTTGCTGCAGACTGGAAAGATTATGCAAGAAATTTACTTATCTCAGTTAAATGACTTGAAAATTGTATTTATGTATGTATATATGTATTAGGGGAAATATATATGTAAAGTGTAAATATGGATTTATGTATTTACAGTGGACCCCCGCATAACGATCACCTCCGAATGCGACCAATTATGTAAGTGTATTTATGTAAGTGCGTTTGTACGTGTATGTTTGGGGGTCTGAAATGGACTAATCTACTTCACAATATTTCTTATGGGAACAAATTCGGTCAGTACTGGCACCTGAACATACTTCTGGACTGAAAAAATATCGTTAACCGGGGGTCCACTGAAGTTTATTTAGTGTGAATACAGTAACATCTCATACAGCAGTATGTAATAAGAAAAACTTTGCAGTGACGTCTACAATTAAAACAATAATATCACCACATCTTATCAGAAAAAAAGTAGTTTATATCACTACTAGAAAGTCAATTAATTTGCTAAGTGTCCTGGGGTGTACACCCATGAGACAATGATAGGCTCACCCTCTTCTAATAGGCTTAATTTTTACAATTTTTAACAAAAATTAAAAAAAAAACTGAGAATAATAAAATCAGATGTCTTCTTAGAAACCTATTTTTTTTTTCAAAAATTGCTGTTTATCATTCATTTTAGTTCATTTCTTATTTGTAATTTAATTTAATTTCCATTTTCAGGGCCCAAAACGTAAAGTGCCTAGAGCCTCCCAAGGTCTAAATCCGGCACTGAGTCTCACCCTATATAACAAAGTCTCACTCCATGTGACAAAGCCACACTCCATGTGACAAAGCCACACTCCATGTGACAAAGCCACACTCCATGTGACAAAGCCACACTCTGTGTGACAAAGCCACACTCCATGTGACAAAGTAACACACCATGTGATAAAGCCACACTCTGTGTGACAAAGCCACACTCTGTGTGACAAAGCCACACTTCATGTGACAAAGCCACACTCCATGTGACAGAGCCACACTTCATGTGACAAAGCCACACTCTGTGTGACAAAGCCACACACCATGTGACAAAGCCACACTCTGTGTGACAAAGCCACACACCATGTGACAAAGCCACACTCTGTGTGACAAAGCCACACACCATGTGACAAAGCCACACACCATGTGACAAAGCCACACTCTGTGTGACAAAGCCACACACCATGTGACAAAGCCACACTCTGTGTGACAAAGCCACACACCATGTGACAAAGCCAAACACCATGTGACAAAGCCACACACCATGTGAAAAAGCCACACTCCATGTGACAAAGCCACACTCTGTGTGACAAAGCCACACTCCATGTGACAAAGCCACACTCTGTGTGACAAAGCCACACTCTGTGTGACAAAGCCACACTCCATGTGACAAAGCCACACTCTGTGTGACAAAGCCACACACCATGTGATAAAGCCACACTCTGTGTGACAAAGCCACACTCCATGTGACAAAGCCACACTCTGTGTGACAAAGCCACACTCCATGTGACAAAGCCACACTCTGTGTGACAAAGCCACACTCTGTGTGACAAAGCCACACTCTGTGTGACAAAGCCACACTCCATGTGACAAAGCCACACTCTGTGTGACAAAGCCACACTCCATGTGACAAAGCCAAACACCGTGTGATAAAGCCACACTCTGTGTGACAAAGCCACACTCCATGTGACAAACCCACACACCATGAGACAAAGCCACACACCATGTGACAAAGCCAAACACCATGTGACAGAGCCACACTTCATGTGACAAAGCCACGCACCATGTGACAAAGCCACACTCCGTGTGACAAAGGCATACACCATGTGACAAAGCCACACTCTGTGTGAAAAAGCCACACTCCATGTGACAAAGCCAAACACACCATGTGACAAAGCCACACACCATGTGACAAATCCACACTCCATGTGTGACATGTGAAAGCCACACTTCATGTGACAAAGCCACACTCTGTGTGACAAAGCCACACACCATGTTACAAAGCCACACACTCAAAGCCACACATATGACAGAGCCACACTCCATGTGACAAAGCCACACTCCATGTGACAAAGCCACACTCCATGTGACAAAGCCACACTCCATGTGACAAAGCCACACTCCATGTGACAAAGCCACACTCCATGTGACAAAGCCCACACAAAGCCCATGTGACAAAGCCACACACCATGTGACAAAGCCACACTCCATGTGACAACGCCACACACCATGTGACAAAGCCACACTCCATGTGACAAAGCCAAACTCTGTGTGACAAAGCCACACTCCATGTGACAAAGCCACACTCTGTGTGACAAAGCCACACTCTGTGTGACAAAGCCACACTCCATGTGACAAAGCCACACTCTGTGTGACAAAGCCACACTCCATGTGACAAAGCCACACTCCTTGTGACAAAGACACACTCTGTGTGACAAAGCCACACTTCATGTGACAAAGCCACACTCCATGTGACAGAGCCACACTTCATGTGACAAAGCCACACTCTGTGTGACAAAGCCACACACCATGTGACAAAGCCACACACCATGTGACAAAGCCAAACACCATGTGACAGAGCCACACTTCATGTGACAAAGCCACACACCATGTGACAAAGCCACACTTCATGTGACAAAGCCAAACACCATGTGACAAAGCCACACACCATGTGACAAAGCCACACTCCATGTGACAAAGCCACACACCATGTGACAGAGCCACACTTCATGTGACAAAGCCACACTCTGTGTGACAAAGCCACACTCCGTGTGACAATGCCACACTCTGTGTGACAAAGCCACAAACCATGTGACAAAGCCACACTCCATGTGATAAAGCCACACTCAATGTGACAAAGCCACACTTAATGTGACAAAGCCAAACACCATGTGACAGAGCCACACATTATGTGACAAAGCCACACTCAATGTGACAAAGCCACACTCCTTGTGACAAAGCCACACTCAATGTGACAAAGCCAAACACTATGTGACAAAGCCACACACCATGTGACAAAGCCACACTCCATGTGATAAAGCGACACTCAATGTGACAAAGCCACACACCATGTGACAAAGCCACACTCTGTGTGATAAAGCAACACACCATGTGACAAAGCCACACTCTGTGTGACAAAGCCACACTCTGTGTGACAAAGCCACACACCATGTGACAAAGCCACACTCCTTGTGACAAAGCCACACTCAATGTGACAAAGCCAAACACCATGTGACAGAGCCACACTCCATGTGACAAAGCCACACTCCATGTGACAAAGCCAAACACCATGTGACAAAACCACACTCCATGTGACAAAGCCACACACCATGTGACAAAGCCACACACCATGTGACAAAGCCAAACACCATGTGACAAAGCCAAACACCATGTGACAAAACCACACTCCATGTGACAAAGCCACACACCATGTGACAAAGCCACACACCATGTGACAAAGCCAAACACCATGTGACAGAGCCACACTTCATGTGACAAAGCCACACACCATGTGACAAAGCCACACTCCGTGTGACAAAGGCATACACCATGTGACAAAGCCAAACACCATGTGACAAAGCCACACACCATGTGACAAAGCCACACTCCATGTGACAAAGCCACACACCATGTGACAAAGCCAAACACCATGTGACAAAGCCACACACCATGTGACAAAGCCACACTCCATGTGACAAAGCCACACCATGTGACAGAGCCACACTTCAGGTGACAAAGCCACACTCTGTGTGACAAAGCCAAACACTATGTGACAAAGCCACACTTCATGTGATAAAGCCACACTCAATGTGACAAAGCCAAACACCATGTGACAGAGCCACACTCCATGTGACAAAGCCACACTCCATGTGACAAAGCCACACTCCATGTGACAAAGCCACACTCCTTGTGACAAAGCCACACTCAATGTGACAAAGCCAAACACCATGTGACAAAGCCACACTCCATGTGACAAAGCCACACTCCATGTAACAAAGCCAAACACCATGTGACAAAGCCACACTCCATGTGACAAAGCCACACACCATATGACAAAGCCACACACCATGTGACAAAGCCAAACACCATGTGACAGAGCCACACTTCATGTGACAAAGCCACACACCATGTGACAAAGCCACACTCCGTGTGACAAAGGCATACACCATGTGACAAAGCCAAACACCATGTGACAAAGCCACACACCATGTGACAAAGCCACACTCCATGTGACAAAGCCACACACCATGTGACAAAGCCAAACACAATGTGACAAAGCCACACACCATGTGACAAAGCCACACTATGTGACAAAGCCACACCATGTGACAGAGCCACACTTCATATGAAAAAGGGACACTCTGTGTGACAAAGCCACACACCATGTGACAAAGCCACACTCCATGTGACAAAGCCACACACCATGTGACAAAGCCACACTCCATGTGACAAAGCCACACTCCATGTGACAAAGCCACACTCCATGTGACAAAGCCACACTCCATGTGACAAAGCCACACTCCATGTGACAAAGCCACACTCAATGTGACAAAGCCACACTCCATGTGACAAAGCCACAATAAATGTGACAAAGCCAAACCCTGTGTGACAAAGCCACACTCCATGTGACAAAGCCACAGTCCATGTGACAAAGCCACACTCCATGTGACAAAGCCACACTCAATGTGACAAAGCCACACTTCATGTGACAAAGCCACACTCCATGTGACAAAGCCACACTTCATGTGACAAAGCCACACTTCATGTGACAAAGCCACACTCTGTGTGACAAAGCCACACTCCATGTGACAAAGCCACACTCTGTGACAAAGCCACACTCCATGTGACAAAGCCACACACCATGTGACAGTAACACACCATGTGACAAAGCCACACTCTGTGTGACTCTGTGTAAAGCCACACTCCATGTGACAAAGCCACACTCAATGTGACAAAGCCACACATGTTCATGTGACAAAGCCACACTCATGTGCCAAACACCATGTGACAAAGCCACACTCCATGTGACAAAGCCACACTCCATGTGACAAAGCCACACTCCATGTGACAAAGCCACACTCCATGTGACAAAGCCACACACCATGTGACAAAGCCACACTCCATGTGACAAAGCCACACTCCATGTGACAAAGCCACACTCCATGTGACAAAGCCACACTCCATGTGACAAAGCCACACTCCATGTGACAAAGCCACACTCCATGTGACAAAGCCACACTCCATGTGACAAAGCCACACTCCATGTGACAAAGCCACACTCCATGTGACAAAGCCACACACCATGTGACAAAGCCACACTCCATGTGACAAAGCCACACTCTGTGTGACAAAGCCACACTCTGTGTGACGAAGCCACACTTCATGTGAAAAAGCCACACACAATGTGACAAAGCCACACTCCATGTGACAAAGCCACACTCTATGTGACAAAGCCACACTTCATGTGACAAAGCCACACTCCATGTGACAAAGCCACACTTCATGTGACAAAGCCACACTCCATGTGAAAGAGCCACACTTCATGTGACAAAGCCACACTCTGTGTGACAAAGCCACATTCCATGTGACAAAGCCACACTGTGTGACAAAGCCACACTCCATGTGACAAAGCCACACTCTGTGTGACAAAGCCACACCCCATGTGACGAAGCCACACACCATGTGGTAAAGCCACACTCCGTGTGACAAAGCCACACTCCATGTGACAAAGCCACACTCTGTGTGACAAAGCCACACTCCATGTGACAAAGCCACACTTCATGTGACAAAGCCACACTCCATGTGACAAAGCCACACTCCATGTGACAAAGCCACACTCCATGTGACAAAGCCACACTCCATGTGACAAAGCCACACTCCATGTGACAAAGCCACACTCCATGTGACAAAGCCACACTCCATGTGACAAAGCCACACTCAATGTGACAAAGCCACACACCATGTGACAAAGCCACACTTCATGTGACAAAGCCACACTCCATGTGACAAAGCCACACTCCATGTGACAAAGCCACACTTCATGTGACAAAGCCACACTCCATGTGACAAAGCCACACTTCATGTGACAAAGCCACACTCCATGTGACAAAGCCACACTCCATGTGACAAAGCCACACTCCATGTGACAAAGCCACACTCCATGTGACAAAGCCACACTCCATGTGAAAAAGCCACACACTTCATGTGACAAAGCCACACTCCATGTGACAAAGCCACACTCAATGTGACAAAGCCACACTCCATGTGACAAAGCCACACTCCATGTGACAAAGCCACACTCCATGTGACAAAGCCACACTCCATGTGACAAAGCCACACTCCATGTGACAAAGCCACACTCCATGTGACAAAGCCACACTCCATGTGACAAAGCCACACTTCATGTGACAAAGCCACACTCTGTTACAAAGCCACACTCCATGTGACAAAGCCACACTCTGTGTGACAAAGCCACACACCATGTGACAAAGCCACACACAATGTGATAAAGCCACACTCTGTGTGACAAAGCCACACTCTGTGTGACAAAGCCACACTCCATGTGACAAAACCACACACCATGTGACAAAGCCACACTCTGTGTGACAAAGCCACACTCTGTGTGACAAAGCCACACTCCATGTGACAAAGCCACACTCTGTGTGACAAAGCCACACTCCATGTGACAAAGCCACACACCATGTGACAAAGCCACACTCTGTGTGATAAAGCCACACTCCATGTGACAAAGCCACACTCTGTGTGACAAAGCCACACTCAATGTGACAAAGCCACACACCATGTGACAAAGCCACACACCATGTGATAAAGCCACACTCTGTGTGATAAAGCCACACTCTGTGACAAAGCCACACTCCATGTGACAAAGCCACACTCTGTGTGACAAAGCCACACTCCATGTGACAAAGCCACACTCCATGTGACAAAGCCACACTCCATGTGACAAAGCCACACTCAATGTGACAAAGCCACACACCATGTGACAAAGCCACACTCTGTGTGACAAAGCCACACACCATGTGATAAAGCCACACACCATGTGACAAAGCCAAACACCATGTGACAGAGCCACACTTCATGTCACAAAGCCACACACCATGTGACAAAGCCACACTCTGTGTGACAAAGGCATACACCATGTGACAAAGCCAAACACCATGTAACAAAGCCACACACTATGTGACAAA
>NW_027195081.1:0-12500 GCF_038502225.1 Cherax quadricarinatus
AACCCAGACAACAGAAAAAAAACAGAAAAACGGCAGAAAAGTCGAATAACTAAACTCAAACAGAGAAAATTGAGGAAAGGAAAAACAGAGGAATGGTGCACTAACACATCATGGGATGCACTGAACACACATGGGGTGCACTAACACATCATGGGGTGCACTAAACCCCGCCGGGGGTGCAGTAACACATCAAAAGGGGCACTGAACAATCGGGGGTGCACTGAACACCCCCCCGGGGTGCACTAACACGTCATGGGGTGCACTAACACGTCGGGGGTGCACTGAACACATCATAGGGGCACTAAAATCATGGGGTGCACTAACACATCATGGGTGCAAAACACATCATGGGGTGCACTGAACACATCATGGGGGCACAACACATCATGGGATGCCCACCATGGGGTGCAGAACACATCAGGGGGTGCACTAACACATCATGGGGTCCCTAACATATAGGGTGCATAAACACATCAGGGGGTACTAACATCGGGGGTGCACTGAACACATCATGGGGGTGCACAACACATCATGGGGTCCCTAACACACTGGGGTGCACTGAACACGCATGGTGCACTGAAACGTCGGGGGTGCACTAACACTATGGGGTACTAACCATCAGGGGGTCCTAAACGCATCAGGGGGTGCACTAAAACACGTCATGGGGTGACTAAACCCATCATGGGGTGCACTGCGCATCATGGGGTCACTAACACGTCATGGGGTGCACTAAACGCATCAGGGGGGTGCACTGAACATCATGGGGTGCACTGCACATCATGGTCAAAACACACACCATGGGATGCAGCAGGGTGTACACAACACAGCATAGGAGGCAGCAGGGGGTAGGTAAGAAAAAAATACCATAAGGCCAGGGGTGGGTACAAAACACATATGGGGGCGCGGGGGTGGGTACACAACGCAGCATAGGAGGCGCGGGGGTGGGTACACAACACAGCATAGGACAGGGGTTTGGGTAAAAAACAGCATAGGGGGGGCAGCGGGGGTGGGTACACAACAAAGCATGGGAGGGAGGGGGGGTAAAAACACCATGGGGAGACAACAGGGTGGGTCCCAAACACACCCTTTGGAAAAAGGGGGTGGGTCCACAAAAATGGGGAACAAAAAGGGGTGGCTACAAACCCCAGGGAACAACATGGGTGGGACCAAACACACCAGGGGAGACAATGGTGGGTACAAAACCCACACCATGGAGACAAGGGGGGGTCCAACACACGCTGGGAGACGGGGTAGACAAACACCTATGGGAAAAAGGGTGGGCACAACCCCACCAGAGACAAGGGTGGTACACACACCCATGGAGACAACAAGGTTGGGTACACAACACACACCATAGGAGACAAAAAGGGGGGGGTACCAACACACCATGGGAGAAAAAGGGTGGGCAAAAAACACCCATGGAGACAAAAGGGTGGGAAAACCACCCCGGGGGAGACAAGGGGGGGTACACAACAAAAAGCATGGGAGAAAAAAGGGTGGTACACAACACACCCATGGAGAAACAAGGGGGGGAAACACACCCATGAGAAAGGGGGGGACAAACCCCCCTGGGAGACAAAAAGGGGGGGTACACAAAACCCCATGGGAAAAAAAGGGTGGGTACCCCAAAATGGGAACAAAAAGGTGGGCCCAAACACACCATGGGGACAAAGGGGGGGTCCAAACACCACAATGGGAAAAAAGGGTGGGCACAAAACACACCCATGGGAAAGGGGGGGTACACAACACACAGCATGGGAACAAAAAGGGGTGGGTCACAACACACACCATGGGAGACAAAAAGGGTGGGTACCCAAACCACCATGAGAACAGGGTGGACACACACACCATGGAGACAACAAGGTGGGTACAAACACACCCATGGGAGCAAAAAGGGTGGGTAAAAAACACACCATGGAGCAAAAAGGGGTGGGTCACACACACCATGGGGAGCACAGGGTGGGTACACAACACACCCATGGGGCAAAAAGGGTGGGAAAACCCACACACCATGGGAACCAAGGGGTGGTACACAAACACCATGGGACAAAAAGGGTGGGTACAAAACACCCATGGGAGACAAAAGGGGGGGTAAAACACACCATGGAGACAAAAAGGGGGGTTCACAACACACCCATGGGAAAAAAAGGGGAAAAAGTATCACATCTCAGAAGCAACTCAAAGGTCGTCACCTTTTCAGTAATTTACCTATCGCAATTTCTCCAGTCCCCATTTCTCTGGCCTGGAATATTATTAAACAGAAGATGACCTGGGAACTGCCCCCCTGGTGGCCTGGTGGTTAACGCTCCTTCACACGGTGGGGGCCTGGGTTGATTCCCCAGCCGGTAGCTTGGACGTGTTTTTTTCCACCTGTTTCTATTTCCCCATCAGAAAATGGGACCTAGGTGTAATCGACGGTGTGGGTGCATCCGGGACACGCTGGGGCCTGGTCACAGACCGCCCGGGGGCGTTGACCCGGAACTCTCCCCAATAAGGTTTCCCTGTCCATAAAACATTTGGGCATTTTTTTTTTTTTGGGGGAGTTAGACTTTGGGCTCCACGAGTCTGGAACAGGCAAAAACACACAAAGTACACAGGATTACTTTCATTACTTCTTCGATCAATTGAAAAAATTTCCTTTCCAAATTTAATCTTTAATCCCGTCCAGAAATCCTCATGCATATCATTAATTTAAACAGTATTCTATCCCAAAATTTGACATTTTTATCTGTTTATGGGTTTACCGGGAGAGTTCGGGGTCCCCCGCGGCCCCGGTTGACCAGGCCTCCTTAGGGCAGTGTCCCCGGGTGCGACCCCCCAGTCATAACCCCGGTCCCCTTTTGATGGGGAAAAAACAGGTGGAAAAAAAACGTCCCAAAGTTTTTGGCGGGAATCAACAGGCCCCCCTGTGAAAACGTTAACCCCCAGAAAGAAATTTTTGATTTATGGGTCCAAAATCGTTATTTGTGACTTCATGTTTAATCCATTTCTTTGATGTTTAGTCTTTGGCCCCCTAGGCTAGGCGGGCCCAAGGGAAAAAAACCCGCCGGGAGAAGGATCTCGGGGGGAGTATAACGCCGAGCATATCTCCCGGGAAACACACATTAAATATGTACGAAAAGTAAAAATTTCGGATTGATTACATGTGTGCAAGTACAATGTACGTCTCTGTGTTGTATCTCATGTGTGTGTGTGTGTGTGTGTGTGTGTTTGTGTGTGTGTTGTTGTGTTGTTGATTGGAATAAAACGAAAATGTTTAAATAATGGGAAAAAAATGTAAAAAACACATGAAAAAGAAAAATAACAAACACATAAGTGTACTGTCTTTTTTTTTTTCTCTCTCTTTTTCCCTCTTTTTCTTTTTTTCCCTTTTCTCTTTTCTGTTTCCCCTCTCTCTCTCTTTTTCTCTTTTTTTTTTTTCCTTCTCTTTTTTCTCTTTTTCTGTTTTTCTCTTTCTTTCTTTTTTCTTTTTCTTTTTTTCCTTTTTCCTCTTTTCTGTTTTTTTTTTTTTTTTTTTTTTTTTCTCTCTCTTCCCTTTCTGTTTTTCTCTCTCTTTTTTCTCTCTTTTTTTTTTCTCTCTCTCTTTCTTTTCTCTCTCTCTCTTTTTTTTTGTTTTTTTTTTTTTCTCTCTCTCTCTCTTTCTCTCTCTCTCTCTCTCTCTCTTTTTCTCTCAACATCTTGTAAATTTTCCGCTCATTTTTTACACAAATACCTCCTCACAGAATATCTCTTTCGAAAATCGAAGTACAAACGTATATCACAACGATATACATAAAAATTTTCCGTTCTTGGAATTTGGGATATAAAAAAGGTACCATTCGATGTTGTGCTCTCTAGTAGGGGGTACCATACTGGGGTCCGGTACCCCCGTTACATGTCCCTTCCGGGGGGCTTTGGGACCCCCGGAAGGGGTCCATCCCGTGGGCTGTGGGACCCCAGGTAGGTTACCATTCCGGAGGCTGTGGTACCCCCGGGAAAGGGGTACCATCCAGTAGGTTGTTACCCCCGGTAGGTGTACATTCCGGGGGCTGGTACCCAGGTGGGGGTACCATTCGGCGTGCCCCAGGAAGGGACCATCCGGGAGGTTGTGGGACCCCAGGTAGTGCCATCACGGGGCTGTGGTCCCGGTGGGTGCACAATCCAGTGAAATGTTACCCCAGGTGTTTCCATCCAGAGCTGGGTCCCCAGGTGCGTTCCATCCAGGGGGCTGTGGTCCCCCAGGTGCGTGTCCATCCAGCAGGCTGTGGTACCCCGGGTTTTCCCCATCCAGGAACTGTGGACCCCAGGGGTACCATCGAGGTGGGTATCCCGGGTTTTTAACCCAGAGGGGGTCCCCGGGTGGTTCCATCCAGGGGCTGGGGTACCCCAGGTGGGTGTGCCACCCAAACAGGGCTTTTTCCCCGGGGTGCCCATCCACAGGCTGTGGTACCCGGTGGTGTACCATCCAGCAACTGTGGCCCCAGGTGGTGTCCATCCAGCAGGCTGTTTCCCCGGTGGTTTCCATCCACAGAGCTGGGGCCCCCCGGTAGGTGCCACCCAACGGCTGTGGTCCCCAGGTGGGTGTACCATCCAACGAGCTGTGGTCCCCCGGGTGGTGTACCATCCCAGACTTTGGTTTTCCCCGGGTGGTGTACCATCCGCAGATGTGGTCCCCAGGAGTGTCCATCCAGCAGAGCTGTGGTCCCCCAGGAGGTGCTATCCAGCAGGTTGTGGTCCCCCGGTGGGTGTCCATCCAGCAATGGGGTCCCCAGGGGTTCCCCCAGCAGGCGTGGCCCCCCCGGTGGGTGTCCATCCCAGGCTGTGGTACCCCCGGGGGTTTAAATCCAGAGGGGGGTGGGGGTGTACCCCCAAACAGGCTTGGTCCTCGGGGGGGCCCCCATCCAGCAGGTTGTGGTACCCCCGTGTACCATCCAGGGGCTGTGGTACCCCGGGGCTTTCCATCCAGCAGGCTGTGGTCCCCCGGGCACCCAGCAGGCTGTGGTACCCCGGTAGGTCCATGCAGCAGGCGGGGCCCCTGGGTTGACCCGCGGCTTGGTCCCCGGTCGTGTCCATCCAGCAGGCTGGTCCCCGGTAGTGTCCATGCAGCGGATGTGGTACCCCGGGTGGTATCCATCCAGCAGGCTGGGCCCCGGGTGCGTGTCCATCCAGCGGAGCTGTGGTAAGGGGTGCCTCCAGCGGCGGGGGCCCTGGTAGTGTACCACCCAGCGAGTTGTGGTCCCCCAGGTGGTGTACCATCCAGCAGGCTGTGGTACCCCAGGTAGTGTACCATCCCCCCAGAGTTTGGGGACCCGGTGCGTGTCCATCCAACAGGCTGTGGTACCCCGGTAGGGGGAAATCCAGCAGGCTGGGTCCCCCCAGGTGGTGTCCATCCAGCAGGCTGTGGTACCCCGGGGGTGTCCATCCAGCAGGCTGGGGTGGGGGTGTCCACCCGCAGGTTTGGCCCCCGGTGCTTCCATCCACGAGCTGGGCCCCCCCGGTGGTCCTCCAAACAGACTGGGTCCCCGGGGTAGGTGTACCATCAACAGGCTGGGGTCCCCAGGTGCGTGTCCACCCCGCGGCTGGGTCCCCGGTGGTGTCCACCCAACAGGCTGTAGCCCCGGTTTACCACCCAGCAAATTGTGGTACCCGGGTGGTGTCCCATCAGCAGGCGGGGTACCCCGGTGGTCCTCCGCGGCTGGGGCCCCCGGTGCGTGCCATCAACAGGCTGGGTCCCCGGTGGTGTACCATCCAGCAGGCTGTGGTACCCCAGGTGCGGTACCATCCAGCAGGCTGTGGTACCCCAGGTGTGTAATCCAGCGGGTGTGGTACCCCGGTGCGTGTACCATCCAGCAGGCTGTGGTCCCCCAGGTGCGTGTCCATCAAGGCTGTGGTACGGGGGTGTACCACCCAAACAGGCTGTGGTACCCCGGGGGGTTTATCAACAGACTGGGTCCCCAGGTGCGTGCCACCCAGGGCTGTGGTACCCGGTGCGTGTACCATCCACGGGGCTTGGTCCCCCGGTGGTGTACCATCCCGAGCTGGGTACCCCGGGTAGGTGTCCACCCAGCAGGCTGTGGTACCCCAGGGGGTGTACCATCCAGCAAAAGTGTGGTCCCCGGTACTGAAGCTACGTCTCAATTCACCCCAAAACACGAGATGTGCAATAAATACCAGGGCGGGGGAAAATGTTTATAAAAAATATCACAAAAAAAGGGGCTGCGGCGGCTGGAGGCTGCGGCAGCTGGGGGCCGGGTGCTGGGGCGCGGCGCTGGGCGCGGCAGCTGGGGTCGGGCTGCTGGGGCTGCGGCTGCTGGAGGCTGCGGCGCTGGGCCCTGCTGGGGGCTGCGGCGCTGGGGGGGCGCGGGAGGCGCGGGCTCCTCGGCATTACTGCGGGGACAGCGGAACTAAAATTTGATGTGTTTTTATTTTTGTGTTTGTGATCGGGTGGAGGATAGTGGAGGGGGGGATATGGGTGGGGATAGTGGGTGGGGATAGTGGGTGGGGAAATGTGGGATAGTGGGGGGGGAAAGGGGGGGGGGGATAGTATGTGGGGGATAGGGGGTGGGGATAGGGGGTGGGAAGTGGGGGGGGGATAGGGGGTGGGGATAATGGGGGGGGAAAGTGGGGGGGGGGATAGTGGGTGGGGATAGTGGGGGGGGGGATAGTTGGTGGGGATATAGGGGGATAGTGGGTGGGGATAGTGGGTGGGGATAGTATGGGGGATGGGTGGGGGGGATGTGGGGGGGGGAAGAGGGGGGGATAGTGGGTGGGGATAGTGGGGGGGGGATAGATGGGGGATGTGGGGGGGGGGATGGGGGGGGGGGGATAGATGGGGGATAAATGTGGGGATAGTGGGGGGAATATTGGGGGGGGGATATTGTGGGGTGTGGGTGGGGATAGTGGGTGGGGGAAATTGGGTGGGGATGGGGGCGGAGGATTTGGGGGGGAAAGGGGTGGGGGGAAGTGGGTGGGGGAGGGGGTGGGGATAATGGGGGATATGGGGGGGATTTTGGGGGTGGGGATAGGGGGTGGGATATGGTAGGGATATTGGGGGGGATGTATGTGGGGGATGGGGTGGGGATGTGGGGGGAGGATATGGGGGGAGATATTGTGGGGATAGTGGGTGGAGGATAGGGTGGGGGATGATGTGGGGGATAGTGGGGGGAGGATTTGGGTGGGGATAGATGTGGGGATAGTGGGGGGAGGATATTGGGTGGGGATAGTGGGTGGGGATGTTGGTGGGGATATTGGGGGGGGGATAGAGGGGGATAGTGGGGGGGGAAGTGGGGGGGAGGTTTTTTTGGGGGGGGAAGTGGGGGGAAAAGGGGGTGGAGGATATTGGGTGGGGAAGGGGGGGAGGATAGGGGGTGGGGATATGGGGGGGGGGATAGATGGGGGGATAGTGGGTGGAGGATATTGGGTGGGTTTTAAATGGGGGGAAGTGGGTGGGGATAGTGGGTGGAGGATATTGGGGGGGGATGTAGGGGGGATAGGGGGGATAGTGGGGGGGAGGATCTTGGGGGGGGGATAGTATGGGGGGGGATTTTGGGGTGGGGATAGTATGTGGGGATGTGGGTGGGGATAGTGGGTGGAGGATATTGGGGGGGGATAGTGGGGGAGGGATTTGGGGGGGATAGTTTTGGGGATAGGGGGGGGGGGATAGGGGGGATGGATAGGGGTGGGGATAGTGGGGGGAGGATATTGGGTGGGGATAGTGGGGGGAGGATAGGGGTGGAGGATAGGGGGTGGGGATGGGGTGGGGGAAATTGGGGGGAGGATTTGGGGTGGAGGATGGGGGGTGGGGGATATATGTGGGGATAGTGGGGGGAGGATAGTGGCGGAGGATATTGGGTGGGGATATGGGGGGGGGATAGTGGGTGGGGATAGTGGGGGGACATGTGGGTGGAGCATGGGGGTGGACATATTGGGGGGACATGGTGGGGGGAAAAGGGGTGGAGCAGGGGGTGGAGCATAGTGGGTGGAGCATAGTGGGGGGAGCATATGGGTGGGCATAGTGGGGGGGGGGATAGGATAGGAAAACGTTTTACTCACGCACATATTCTTTTTGGAATCATTCACACTCCTGATCCTCATTTTCAGTTGTATACCCCAATTCACTCATGCAACCCAAAACACTTCTCATCCACTCACACCACAAAACACACCCCGCCCCTTGGGAGGAAGACAACAGTCAGGACCAGGTGATAAGGCTGGGGAAAGAAGGGGAGAACCCCGAAACGATCAGAGGTTGTGAGGACTAAACCGAGATTTAAGGAAGTATTTACAGAAAACGGGAAGGACTCTGGGGGACAGACCAGATGGGGACACCAGCAGGAATACACCAAAAATGTTGGACGTTATACATAAAATGGGGAGGAGGTGAAAAAACTGTGGGGACATCATCCTCAAAGGCAATGGGTGGACATCCCCCGTGGGTCCACAAAAGGGAGCAGATATGTTGTGGTGCCCTTACCAAATCTTCAAACGCCCCGGGAAATGGACAACTACCGATAGGGAAGAAAATGTATTTCCCCTTTTTAAAAAAAGGAGAAGAAAAGGACAAAACTATAGACCTGTGCCATTGACTGAAAGTATGCAAAGTTATGGAAAGATTATAGGAGGGGGAGTGGTGGAGCCCCTGGAACGGAACAAAGAAAATCCCAAACCAACGGTTTCTGGAAGGCAAATCCTGTGTCCCCTTCTGGTTTTATGATAAAAAAACGGGTAAGAGACAGAGAGGAGGGTTGATTGCATCTTTTTGGACTGCAAAAAAGGCCCTTTTGGGCCGTTCCTCACAAAAATTAGTGCAAAGCTAGAGCATCAGGCGCATAAAAAGGAAGGGCACTGCAATGGATCAGAGAATACCTGACAGGAGGAAACAACGAGTCATGGTACAATGTGTTCACAGGGGCCCTGTGAAGGGGGGCCCCCGGGGGTCTCCAGACCAGGTTTTTTTTGGTATAGGGAACGAATGATGGAAGGGTTAGACTCAAATGTGTCCCTGTTTGCAGAGATGTAATTAATGGGGAGAATTAAATCATGGGGACCAGGCGGGACTTAAAAGAGCCCGGGACAGACGGGACACCTGGTCCACAAATGGTTTCTGAATTTAATCCTGCCAAATGCAAAGTCATGAAGATGGGGAAGGGCACGAAGACCACAGACAGAGTATAGGCAGGTCCCAAAAAGACTGCAAACCCACCGGAAAAAGATCTTGGGGTGAGTATAACACCAGCATGTCTCCGGAAGCCCCATCAATCAGATAACCCGCAGCATTGGGAGCCCGGCAAACCTGAAAGCATTGATACCAGAAGGAAACGTTCAAGAAATTACCCTGTATGTGGCCATCTGGGTGCCCCTGTTTGGGAAATGATAAAGCACGTCAAAAAACAGAGAAAGTACAAAGGTTTTGGGCAAGGTTAGTTCCCGGCTAAAGAATGTCCTTGAAGAAAGATTAAGGGGGAAAACGGCCCGTTAAATGGAGGACAGGAGGCAGGAGAATGATAACACATATAAAAAACTGCGGGGAAAAGAAAGGTGGACAAAAAAGGAGTTCCCGGGGGGACACAGAAACAAAAGCTTGGAAGTTAAAAACACAAATGAGTCAGAGATATTGGAATTTCTTCAGTCATAAGTCGTAAGGCAGTGGAATAGCCTAGAAAAAGACGTAGTGGGGGAGGGAAACCCTACACAGTTTTAAGACGAGGTTTGATTTTACTGTGAAAGGGGTTTTAGAAGTACCCTGGAGACATTGAAAATACTAGAGGAGCAGGCAGGAAAAAAGGGAAATACTCAATGGAATTGACGGAAGGAAACAAAGTGTTGGTCAGACGAAGTGTCAGAGTGGGGTGTATTGTGGGGGGCCCAAAAGGGATCCTCCGTCCGGTGTGTTTCTTTTATATAAGCAATGAGGAAAGGGGGTCGACGTTTCCTTGTTTGGTTTTAGAAACTAATAGGGGAATAAAGCGGGCGAGGATCAGGTATGACTAGAAGGGGGTCTGGACGGCTCAAGCCTGATCAAAATGGTCTTGAGTTTAACCCGCAAATAAAAGTTCAAAAAATTGGGAAGGACAAAAAAGGGAGAATACAGCCTCAGGACTGCAAAACTACTTAAGGAAAGGGTCTTGGGATGAACTCTTGGGACATCTCTGAGGGACATCTCCGGAACGGTGTAGTGTCATTCACGACACTGTAAATGTATTTGGCCCATATTAGGTATGTCCCAGTATAGAACCCCACCTGGTCAAACACGTCAAGAAATTAGAAAAAATGTAAAAGGGGCCCAAAAAGACTAGTCCCGGGCTGAAGGTTTGTCATATAAAAATTTTGGAACCAAACCCCCCTAGGTCAGGATAGGAGGCAAACAAAACTGAGAAATCGACAAGGTGGGTAGGGGTAGAATGTTTAAAAGAGGTGACACGGGAAAAAACGTCACAACTGGAAGACGGCCCGGGGTGGTGTAAGGCGGGGGCCCCAGCGAGTCACCCTAACCCAATTAGGGGAGAGTTAAACACACACACACACACACACACACACAACAACCCCGGAAAAACAAACAGTAACAAAAATTGCGCAACACAACCCTTTCTGTATTTCAACTGGCAAAGACCAAAAATTCCCCGACCGTAGAATATATTCCAGCCCGGGAAAAAAATCCCGAAAAAAGGGCCGTATTCTAGATAGGGAAATTAGATCAGCAGAAATAATGAAGAATAAGACACGTGCAACAGTTGGGTTTTTGTGAAAAACTACCAAACAGGATTCTTCGTCAGTCGAGGCAGAATGATTTGAGGTGGTGTCCCTCAGCCGAACGTTTGTCTGGAAAAATATGTTATCTTTTTAAAAATTATTATAACACATCGGCAGTTTCCACCAATCGGTAAGGGAAAATTTGAAACACTTTCATCATTCACCCCCCCCATTTGTTTGCGGGGGGGTACATACACTACATATGTTAGAGGCGGTGGTCCAGTTGTTAGCACACTCCTGAGAATTTTGGGCCACTGCCATGGGTTTGAATCCCCCTTTTTTGTGTTTTCCTTAAAACTTTATTGATCTCTTTGAACAATGGCTTGATGACTACAAAATCTTGAACGGCTTTTTAAAATAAATAATTAAACATTTATCATGATAAATATTTACTAGTACTAGAATGAAGAAAAAGCCCGTTCTGGTTTTAAATTATCAAAAAATAGAACTTTTGAAACCAAGTCTCAGTGGGCACCCCTTTTTAGGACTTTGGGTTCCCTTTTATACCATGTTTTTTGCAAAAAAAAAACACACACACACACACACACACACACACACACACAATGTGTGGAAAAATATATATATATATATATATATATATATATATATATATATATATATATATATATATATATATATACACACACACATAAAAACACACACACATATATATATATACACACACACACACAGTATATATATATAAACACCATATATATATATAAACACACACATATATATATATATAACCAAAACACAGTATATATATATATAATAAATATATATAAACACACATGTATATATATACAAACACACACACATTATTATAAAAAAACACACACCTACACACACAACACACACACACAACCCCTACACACACCCCACACATAAGCAGAGGTATGATAAAGCTACGGTTCGGAGATGACCTTTTGCGATCAGTGAAAGGGGGCCAGGGCTTGGGCTCGACCCCAACCCAACTGGTGGTACAACGGGGGTACACAAAACACACACACAACCACACACACACACACACATACACCGCACACCACACACATAAAACCCCACACACACACACCAAAAGTGCGACCAATGAAGAGGCGAGGGGGCTGTGACTGACCCTTGATACAATTGGCGAGTACACACACGGGAGAGAGACGGAAGTACATACATGGGGGCAAAAGGAAAAATATAAAAACCCCAGGAGGAAGGCGATGTTTCGCCCATCCGCAGCACCCCGTTACAACACAGGGAAAGTGGGAGGCCCGAAACGTCGTAATAACGTTAAGTGAGGTTTTGGGCCTTTTCATAGTACCCATGAATGCACTCTCTCTCTCTCTTTTTCTTTCCCATTCTCTCATTCTTCCCCTTCTCTTTCCCATTCTCTCATTGTTTCCCATTCTCTCATTCTTTCCCGTTCTTCATTCTGTTTCCCCTTCCCATTCTCATTTTTATTTTCTCTCTCTCTCTCTCTCTCTTGGGAGGTAAACGAGGGACAGTTAGTTCTTTAACATTTTTCTCATTTTTCCCCCTTTTTTTTTCAGTGATCTTTTTAAAATTTCGTTTTTAAAGAAGGCTGTTGTCCGCCAGAAAAAAACCACTTTGTTCCTCTAAAATAGTGGCTCAGTTTGGAGCGACTGGGCAAGGGACCGTGGTTCGATCCCCCGGGATTGGTGCAAAACCCCTCTTTGTTAAATCTGGTTTGTTTTTTTTGGTTTTAAAATTAAACTTGTTTTAAAGCTTTTTTGGTTTTAGAGTTGTCTGAAATTTTATAG
>NW_027195081.1:17500-60000 GCF_038502225.1 Cherax quadricarinatus
TATATCCAAGCTATTGACATCTTTTGACGTCATACGGGTACCTAATAGTACTTTTGATGTACCTAACACCACTAGTGATGTACCTAACTGCACAATTGATGTACCTAACACCACTAGTGATATACCTAACACCACTAGTGATGTACCTAACACCACTAGTGATGTACCTAACACCACTAGTGATGTTCCTACCACTAGTGATGTACCTAACACCACTAGTGATGTACCTAACTGCACAATTGATGTACCTAACACCACTATTGATGTACCTAACACCACTAGTGATGTACCTAACACCACTAGTGATGTACCTAACACCACTAGTGATGTACCTAACAGCACTAGTGATATACCTAACACAACTAGTGATGTACCTAACAGCACTATTGAAATTCCTAACAGCACTAGTGATATACCTAACACCACTAGTGATGTACCTAACACCACTAGTGATGTACCTAACACCACTAGTGATGTACCTAACACCACTAGTGATGTACCTAACACCACTAGTGATGTACCTAACACCACTAGTGATGTACCTAACACCACAAGTAACATATTGGCCACTCCACTAGGGTCTATAGTCATAAAAACATTAACTCCCCTTGCTTTAGTACTTACTATGTGTGTGTACACTTAGTACCTAATGTGTGTACACTAATCTTGTGAGTGTGTGTACACAAGGGGATGATGTGTGTATAGTATGTGGGTAAAGATGTGCATGCAAATAGCAGATTTCAGGATTTTTCCCGTCGTTTATGTCTTCTTGAGACAAGAAATCAGAGTGCAAAACGTTTAACTGGTTTCCATTTTACCATGGATTTTGTTGTAGATTTTGCAACCGAAATGGCTAGTTTATTGTGTACCTCATATCCATCCTGTGGATGGTAGTGGCTAGTTTATTGTGTACCTCATATCCATCCTGTGGATGGTAGTGGCTAGTTTATTGTGTACCTCATATCCATCCTGTGGATGGCAGTGGCTAGTTTATTGTGTACCTCATATCCATCCTGTGGATGGTAGTGGCTAGTTTGTGTACCTCATATCCATCCTGTGGATGGTAGTGGCTAGTTTATTGTGTACCTCATATCCATCCTGTGGATGGCTGTGGCTAGTTTATTGTGTACCTCATATCCATCCTGTGGATGGTAGTGGCTAGTTTGTGTACCTCATATCCATCCTGTGGATGGTGGTGGCTAGTTTATTGTGTACCTCATATCCATCCTGTGGATGGTGGTGGCTAGTTTATTGTGTACCTCATATCCATCCTGTGGATGGTAGTGGCTAGTTTATTGTGTACCTCATATCCATCCTGTGGATGGTAGTGGCTAGTTTGTGTACCTCATATCCATCCTGTGGATGGTTGTGGCTAGTTTGTGTACCTCATATCCTGTCAAGTAGGGGGGGAATGATTGAATAGGATATAAGTGGGGAATATGGGAGTAAGGGAATCAGTAGATAGGGGACAGCCGAGGCAGTAGGAGTGAGATGATTAGCGGAGGTAGGTAGGTAATGACAGGTCAGTGGTGACCACCACGACACTCTCATTAACTCTACAATACTCACTAACATATGCCTCGCCCACTCTTCACTCATATATAAACATAATAAAATATAAGAAATAGGAATAGCAAATAACGGGGACAGTGAATATTATTATTCTACTCAAACACAGTTTATTATTAAGTCTTTATACAATAATATATTTGGGAACGGAACATTATTGGGGTTTAGATAAATGGGATGGTACACATAGGCAGTGAGACAGGGAACACAATCAACTTGACGAAAATGAATATAACTTATAATATAGCACAGAGGACAGTTCACTACAGGAACTAAGCCACAGGTCCCAAGACCTATGCAGCACGAGTACTGCGCCAAGCCAGTACTCTGCCCACTGCCTCCAACAGTCTCCTCCAGAGACTTCAGCAGCCTTCTCCCGAGCCCTGCACCCCAGCAGCAGCTCATCTCGAATCTCCTGATCATGCTCTTCCTTGGGCTTTTATGGTGGTCCAAGCACCCTCCACAACCACGTGTACGACCTGACGCCTAGGTCTAAGGCGTCAAGAACAAAAGACCTCAGACGTGGGCGTGGCTACAGACGTTTGCCAAGGCAAGGTGTGACCATATAATTGGTTAAATTAGGTCTCCCCAGAGACCTCACAAGCCCAGCTGGACTACATCACAATCCATCCTGTGGATGGTAGTGGCTAGTTTATTGTGTACCTCATATCCATACTGTGGATGGTAGTGGCTAGTTTATTGTGTACCTCATATCCATCCTGTGGATGGTAGTGGCTAGTTTGTGTACCTCATATCCATCCTGTGGATGGTAGTGGCTAGTTTATTGTGTACCTCATATCCATCCTGTGGATGGTAGTGGCTAGTTTATTGTGTACCTCATATCCATCCTGTGGATGGTAGTGGCTAGTTTATTGTGTACCTCATATCCATCCTGTGGATGGTAGTGGCTAGTTTATTGTGTACCTCATATCCATCCTGTGGATGGTAGTGGCTAGTTTATTGTGGACCTCATATCCATCCTGTGGATGGTGGTGGCTAGTTTATTGTGTACCTCATATCCATCCTGTGGATGGTAGTGGCTAGTTTATTGTGTACCTCATATCCATCCTGTGGATGGTAGTGGCTAGTTTATTGTGTACCTCATATCCATCCTGTGGATGGTGGTGGCTAGTTTATTGTGGACCTCATATCCATCCTGTGGATGGTAGTGGCTAGTTTATTGTGTACCTCATATCCATCCTGTGGATGGTAGTGGCTAGTTTATTGTGTACCTCATATCCATCCTGTGGATGGTGGTGGCTAGTTTATTGTGTACCTCATATCCATCCTGTGGATGGTAGTGGCTAGTTTATTGTGTACCTCATATCCATCCTGTGGATGGTAGTGGCTAGTTTATTGTGTACCTCATATCCATCCTGTGGATGGCAGTGGCTAGTTTGTGTACCTCATATCCATCCTGTGGATGGTAGTGGCTAGTTTATTGTGTACCTCATATCCATCCTGTGGATGGTAGTGGCTAGTTTGTGTACCTCATATCCATCCTGTGGATGGTAGTGGCTAGTTTATTGTGTACCTCATATCCATCCTGTGGATGGTAGTGGCTAGTTTGTGTACCTCATATCCATCCTGTGGATGGTAGTGGCTAGTTTGTGTACCTCATATCCATCCTGTGGATGGTAGTGGCTAGTTTATTGTGTACCTCATATCCATCCTGTGGATGGTAGTGGCTAGTTTATTGTGTACCTCATATCCATCCTGTGGATGGTAGTGGCTAGTTTATTGTGTACCTCATATCCATCCTGTGGATGGTAGTGGCTAGTTTGTGTACCTCATATCCATCCTGTGGATGAAAGCACAGTAGCATATGGATACACATTAGGCCTAGGAACTAGGCCTAAAATGGGTTAACAGGAACACATCTGGATACATATCTGTCATTTCTGTTACAAGCAAATTTAAGAAATTTGCTTAATATGTCTGATGTCTTATTTTCGTTAATGTCTTGACATCTTATTAATGAAAATAAGATTCCTGCGTGAAAATCTGCGTATTTAAAAAGCATAGGGATGTGTATAAAAGGGATGTGCGTAGGCCTGCAGAAGCTTTGTCTATATGTCTTCGAAATATTAGACCAGGAATGTGTTATGTGCTGTTGGCAATTGTGCGGACGCAGGTTCGAATCCCCTCAGATTATTTAATCTTTTTACGTTATAAAAATAACGAAAAATGTCTAATTTTTCGATTTAGAAGTAATGAAAAAATATACATATTTAATATATATATATATATATATATATATATATATATATATATATATATATATAATATATATATATATATATATATATATATATATATATATATATATATTATATATATATATATATATATATATATATATATATATATATATATATATATATATATATATATAATATATATATATATAGGAACGTTACAAAAATATCTGCTTCTCTTCCCCTCCCCAGTGTCAAGACGCCTCTCACACAATGGTCCCAAGTCATTGGCTATCGACCCATGGTTCGACCCCTGGCTCGACCCCTGGCTCGACCCCTGGCTCGACCCTTGGCTCGACCCTTGGCTCGACCCCTGGCTCGACCCCTGGCTCGACCCCTGGCTCGACCCCTGGCTCGACCCTTGGCTCGACCCCTGGCTCGACCCTTGGCTCGACCCCTGGCTCGACCCTTGGCTCGACCCCTGGCTCGACCCCTGGCTCGACCCCTGGCTCGACCCTTGGCTCGACCCTTGGCTCGACCTATGGCTTCACTTCTGCCCTTTCCATCCTAAGAAATTCTGTGAGGATTTCACATGATTTAGGTTAGGTTAGGTGAGGTGAGGTGAAGTTGGGTTGGGTTGGGTTGGGTTGGGTTGGGTGAGGTGAGGTGGGGTGAGGTGAGGTTAAATTAGGTTAGGTTAGGTTAGGCTGGAAGAATAAGACACAATACCCTGGCTGGAACAATAACACAATACCCTGACTGGAACAATAAGACACAATACCCTGACTGGAACAATAAGACACAATACCCTGACTGGAACAATAAGACACAATACCCTGACTGGAACAATAAGACACAATACCCTGACTGGAACAATAAGACACAATACCCTGACTGGAACAATAAGACACAATACCCTGACTGGAACAATAAGACACAATACCCTGACTGGAACAATAAGACACAATACCCTGACTGGAACAATAAGACACAATACCCTGACTGGAACAATAAGACACAATACCCTGACTGGAACAATAAGACACAATACCCTGACTGGAACAATAAGACACAATACCCTGACTGGAACAATAAGACACAATACCCTGACTGGAACAATAAGACACAATACCCTGACTGGAACAATAAGACACAATACCCTGACTGGAACAATAAGACACAATACCCTGACTGGAACATTAAGACACAATACCCTGACTGGAACAATAAGACACAATACCCTGACTGGAACAATAAGACACAATACCCTGGCTGGAACAATAAGACACAATACCCTGACTGGAACAATAAGACACAATACCCTGGCTGGAGCAATAAGACACAATACCCTGACTGGAACAATAAGACACAATACCCTGACTGGAACAATAAGACACAATACCCTGACTGGAATAATAACACAATACCCTGACTGGAACAATAAGACACAATACCCTGACTGGAACAATAAGACACAATACCCTGACTGGAATAATAACACAATACCCTGACTGGAACAATAAGACACAATACCCTGACTGGAATAATAACACAATACCCTGACTGGAACAATAAGACACAATACCCTGACTGGAACAATAAGACACAATACCCTGACTGGAATAATAACACAATACCCTGACTGGAACAATAAGACACAATACCCTGACTGGAACAATAAGACACAATACCCTGACTGGAATAATAACACAATACCCTGACTGGAACAATAAGACACAATACCCTGACTGGAATAATAACACAATACCCTGACTGGAACAATAAGACACAATACCCTGACTGGAACAATAAGACACAATACCCTGACTGGAACAATAAGACACAATACCCTGACTGGAATAATAACACAATACCCTGACTGGAACAATAAGACACAATACCCTGACTGGAACAATAAGACACAATACCCTGACTGGAACAATAAGACACAATACCCTGACTGGAATAATAACACAATACCCTGACTGGAACAATAAGTCACCACAACCTGGCTGGTATTTCAAGGCGCAGTTTCGGTCCCCTCCTGAACCATTATCAAGTTACAACTGAAACTATCTAGGTCTTCTAGGAAGACTGGATCAGAAGGATCCTAGCCATGGGGGATTCTAGCATGGGAGGTCCTAATCATGGGAATCCTAGCATGGGAGATCCTAGAAATGGGAGATCATAACATGGGAGGTCCTTGCCATGGGAGGTCCTAGCCATGGGGGATCCTAGCATGGGAGATCCTAGAAATGGGAGATCATAGCATGGGAGGTCCTTGCCATGGGAGGTCCTAGCCATGGGGGATCCTAGTATGGGAGATCCTAGAAATGGGAGATCATAGCATGGGAGGTCCTTGCCATGGGAGGTCCTAGCCATGGGGGATCCTAGTATGGGAGATCCTAGAAATGGGAGATCATAGCATGGGAGGTCCTTGCCATGGGAGGTCCTAGCCATGGGGGATCCTAGCATGGGAGATCCTAGAAATGGGAGATCATAGCATGGGAGGTCCTTGCCATGGGAGGTCCTAGCCGAAGGGGGATTCTTGCATCTTGCTGTTAGTAACTGGGATCTAGTACTGTACTATTGTTAGTGTACTACTACTATTATTACTGCTCCTACTCCTACCCCTACTCCTGCTGAGGAGGAGCAGAAGCAGGAGCAGCAGCAGGAACAGCAGCAGGAACAGCAGCAGGAGCAGCAGCAGCAGCAGGAGCAGCAGCAGCAACAACAGCAGCAGCAGCAGCAGCAGCAGCAACAGCAGCAGCAGCAGCAGCAGCAACAGCAGCAGCAGCAGCAGCAGCAGCAGCAGCAGCAGCAACAGCAGCAGCAGCAGTAGCAACAGCAGCAGCAGCAGCAGCAGCAGCAGCAGCAGCAGCAGCAGCAGCAGTAGCAACAGCAGCAGCTACAATGTCTGAATATTTAAGCACTAGTACATGTCTCACAATCTAATTCTCTTGTTCCAGCCATTAGGGAAATGCAAGCAAGATGTTCCTCCCAGTCCACCACTGTGTACCACCACTGTGTACTACCACTGTGTACCACCACTGGTTCTAAACTCAGCTCTCCGTGCCCATAAGCTTTGGCAGCCCCTCACCAGTCTCTCCCAGCCAAAGCTCACTTCATCTAGCATGTACAAATATAGACCCTGGCAAATAACAACAACAGAAGCCGGTAAACTGGAGGTCGTTGCACAGGTCTGGTGTGCAACGAAGTGCCGAGTATCACTCGCAACACTGGCTGAATCTGGCAACATTCACTCAAGTGAAATGGGCTGTTTGATTAATAACTGAAGTACTCAACCAAATTCCTGGGTAACTCTGGTAAAAGGTTAGATAAATACATGGCTTTGTATAGGCCAGTAGATCTGCTGTAATATTTACTCTATTCTTATATTATTAACTCTGGTCGATGTTAAGCTTTCTGGAGCACTGGAGCTTTCTGGAGCACTGGAGCTTTCTGGAGCACTGGAGCTTTCTGGAACACTGGAGCTTTCTGGAGCACTGGAGCTTTCTGGAGCTTTCTCAGCACTGTGCCGAGTTGTCCTGATACTCGGGATGCGGCCTGAGTGTCACGAATACCTGGAGTCGAGTCTTCGTGCCCTTGTCATAGGGATGCCCTTGTCATAGGGATGCCCTTGTCATAGGGATGCCCTTGTCATAGGGATGCCCTTGTCATAGGGATGCCCTTGTCATAGGATGCCCTTGTCATAGGGGTGCCCTTGTCATAGGGGTGCCCTTGTCATAGGGGTGCCCTTGTCATAGGGGTGCCCTTGTCATAGGGGTGCCCTTGTCATAGGGGTGCCCTTGTCATAGGGGTGCCCCTGCCATAGGGCTGTAAACGGTACTTCACCTGACACAAACACGGCTCACCGCGTTCTTTGTCAAAGGGCTGCCTCGGCCATAGGGCTGTAGGCGGTACATAACGTCTACCAACTCCGACACTCCTTTGTGTACCACTGCCTAGTCACCACATGGAGAAGTCCCGGGCCATGACCCGTCCTGGCAAACCCACAAGAACAAAAACTAGTAAGAGCCACAACCTAACGTACCTTCTAGCATGCCTTCTAGCATGCAGACAACGCCCCTCTAGACTTTACCACAACTCGAAGTATTCAGACTACCACAAAAACAGTTCACTTCTCGAAAGGTAACGATGTTCCTTTAACCACAACACCTTTGCAATCCTTGCCTGACTCCTCCACCATTGAGGTAAGGTATAAACCTTGATAATAGAGACAAATTGGTTTAGAAAAACACGTGGGCAAAACACTAGGACATATTAGAAAACGTCTGGGTCAGGTACAAGTACCTGACAACTTCTCTAAGACAACAATCAAATTTCTCAAAAGGAGATGTTATTCTCCTCCTCCTTCCCAGAGAGAAAATTAATCCCCTGAAGACAAATCAGGAAGAAAATAGAGGTAAATTAATCAGATCAGTCATCAGCGAGGAGAAAATTGTCCTCGAGATAAGAAAAGCACCTAAGGTCTTCAAGACATCCACCCTGAGCTCCTAACAAGGGTTTCAATGTAAGTACCGAGATTAGAGAATCTTTATTTCTATAAGTACGTGATGTAACTTATACAGACCATAGCTGACATCAATGACATACTGCTATATAGAAAGCACCTTGTTATGCAGAGCATTTCCCGCAACTTAGATCAATTTTGTCCCCAGGATGCGACCCACACCAGTCGATTAACACCCAGTAGCTGGGTGAACAAGAAAACACGCCCCCAATATTTCTACCTATTCTGGGGATCGAACCACAGACTTCAATGTGTAAGCTGAGTGCTCTACCAACCCATTTAGGGGAAAATGCCTTCATACCTTAGAAACATGAAGCCAAGTATCGTTTATAAAGCCTAAGACCACACGAAATTTGATGGAGTTCAATACTAAGATACAGAAGTATGCAACACCACTGGATAGAATATCCAAATCCATCTGGGAGTCTTAGGATAAATACACCAATGTGGTACTTTACCCATGGATGGATATCTTGATATGGATTCCATGGCATCTCTTTGATGGGCACGGCATCACACACACACACACACACACACACACACACACACACACACACACACACACACACACCTTCTGTTTGTTGCCGTTGGTGGCGCTGTTGTTTGGCTTTGTTACCGTTGCTGGTGCTGTTGTTTGGATTTGTTGCCGTTGGTGGTGCTGTTGTTTGGCTTTGTTGCCGTTGGTGGTGCTGTTGTTTGCCTTTGTTGCCGTTGGTGTTACTGTTATTTGGCTTTGTTACCGTTGATGGTGCTGTCGCTTGCCTTTGTTACCGTTGGTAGTGGTGCTTGCCTTTGTTACCGTTGATGGGTTAATTTTTACCGTTGCTTGACTGTCACCGTTGCTTATCTCTTACCGTTGTTGCGGTTTGGTTCTGTTTCCATTCTCTTCATCACTGTTGTTGCTGTTGCGGTCGCGTTACCGTTGTTACTGTTGCTATTGTTTCATGTTACAGCCTTTGTCTTCGCTCACATTCTTCAACTCCATTCCTGTTACTCTTACATTCCTGTTACTGTTACGTTCCTGTTACTTTCACGTTCCTGTTACTTATTACGTTCGCCTTAACAGTGATTCTGCCACTGTTCATCTGTTTTACTGTTATTGAAGCCACACTTTTCTGTTAGGATTACCATATGAATTATCTGTTACCACTCCTGTTGCTGTTACTGTTGCTGTTACTCTTTCTGTTACTGCTGCTACTGCTGTTTCTGTTCCTGTTACCACTAATGCTACCATTATCACTGCTACTATTACTGTTACTATTACTGTTGCTATTACTATTACTGTTGCTATTACCATTACTGTTGCTATTACTGCTGCTATTACTGTTACTATTACTGTTGCTATTATTACTGTTGCTATTAATTTACTGATAATCTGCATTTGACTATTTTGCTTATTCTGCTGTTTTTTATATGTCTTTTTTACTGCTTTATTTTTTACTCTTACTTTACTGCTTTATTTTATTTGCTTTACTGTTATTCTATTAATGTATTACTTTTGCTGTTTGCTGTATTACTGTATTATTTTCTTTACTGCTATATGCTATTACTGCTGTGTTGGCCTTAAGAACTGGGCTCTTGCCAAAGTTGCTGCTATGGTACGTTACCAGCCCATTAAAAAAGGCTGGAAATATTAACCCAAATTATTACGGAAAAACTCTAGTTTAAAAGGTTACACTGCCGGTTTTGGACCAGGGACAAAAACAAGGCTCACAGGCACCAACAGAGCTCTACACAGAGCACCAACAGAGCTCTACACAGGCACTCTAAGGCCCCAAAAGGGTCTACGGGGGCACCCAAGCTTACGGAAAAGGAAACTCTACCAAAAAAGTTCAGGCACAACTTGGACACAGAGCTCTACACAGAGCACCAACACAGAGCTCTACACAGAGCACCAACACAGAGCTCTACACAGAGCACCAACACAGAGCTCTACACAGAGCACCAACACAGAGCTCTACACAGAGCACCAACACAGAGCTCTACACAGAGCACCAACAAAGGGCTCTACACAGAGCACCAACACAGAGCTCTACACAGAGCACCAACACAGAGCTCTACAGGCCATAAGCCTTCACACACCAAAAGGCCTAAATACCAACAAAAGGCCCCAGAAGCCCGGGTTATGGAGGACCAAAATTAAGACCGTTTTTAAACACCACAAATTGGCCCCTTAGTTGCTGGGTTCTGGAAGCCCGATTAAAAGGGCGGGGTCTGTTGCTCTGCGTTTTCGCCCACGGCTCTCACATTTGCTCGCGGCTGTTATTAAAAGGGTCACGGCCCCGGTTTGGGGACCGGGGTTGGCCCTTATAACTTATTGGCGCCGGGTTGGGCCCGGTTGGACCAAAAAATTGAAGTGCACGGTTGCCCCGGCTTAGTTTCTGGCCACAGTCTAACAGGCCCGCTCTAAAGGAACAAGGTCTAGCCGGTCTACCGGCCCCTGGCTGGCTGGCTGCTGTTGCAACCCCAGGCTTGGGCCCCCTGGTTAAAAGGCCCCCGAGTTTACTGGCCCAGGGTTGACGCCCCGGTTGGGCCCGCGGGGTTGGAAAGGACTCTGTTTTGGGCACGGTTAGGCCCCCCATTTGGAAAGAGTAAAAGGCCCGAGTTAAGGGCCCGGAGTTGGACCACTGCCCAAAATTTTCAGGCTCGCAACTCTATGGGAAAGGTTTCACGCACACGATTAGCCCAGGCTCTGCCCCGGTTAAGCCCGGGTTTAAAAAATTGCGGAAATTTGGGGGGTTGCCGGGCTTGGCCCAAAAGGTTAAGGCTACCATTCGGTTAAGGGCTGCCGGGAACCCCGCTCTGCCCGTTGGCCCCGTTGGCCCCCGGTGGGTTTGTTCTGTAAAAATTTTTTGTTGTTTGCAGCGTTAAAGTGTTTGTTGGGCTCTGTTTCCTGCTTTGTTTCTGTTGTTTGCTGCTGTTGTTTGCTGTTTGCTGTTTTTGGTGCTGCTGCTGTTGTTGCTGCTGTTGTTGTTGGTGCTGATGTTGATGGTGCTGCTGTTGCTGTTGCTGTTGTTGGTGCTGCTGTTGTTGCTGTTGGTGATGTTGCTGGTGCTGCTGTTGTTGCTGTTGGTGATGTTGCTGGTGCTGCTGTTGTTGCTGTTGGTGATGTTGCTGGTGCTGCTGTTGTTGCTGTTGCTGTTGTTTTCTGCTATTTATGCTGCTTTCTTTTGCTGTTTTTGCTGCTGTGTTGGGTTGCTTTGCTGTGCTGCTGTGTTGTTGCTTGTTTTTGCTGTTTTGTGCTGTTTCTGTGTTGCTGTGTGGGTTTCTGTTTTGGTTTCTGCTGTTGTTTGGGGACTGTTTCTGGGTTTCTGTTATTTGCTGTGTTGTAGGGGCTGCTGTTTTTTTTTCTGTTGTCTGTTGCTGTTGGTTGCTGTGTTGTGCTGTTGTTGGTGCTGCTGTTGTTGTGTGTTGTTGGTGTTTTGGTTGTGCTGCTGTTGTTGGTGCTGCTGTTGGTTTTGTTGTTGGTTTCTGTTTTGGGGCTGCTGTTTTTTTGCTATTTGTTGGTCTATGTTGTTGCTGTTTTGCTTTTCTGTTGTTGTTGCTGCTGTTGTGGTAGCTGTTGTTGGTGCTGCTGTTGTTGCTGCTGTGTTGTTGCTGTTGCTGTGCCTTTGTTGTTTTTTTGTTTTGGTGCTGTTTGATGCTGCTGTTTTGTTTAGTGTTGCTGTTTGTTGGTGCTGTTGTTGCTGTTTTTGGTGCTGCTGCTTTTTGCTTTTTGTTTTTGTTGGTGCTGTGCTTTATGTTGCTGTTGTTGCTGTTGTTGGTGCTGCTGTTTTTGTTGTGTTGTTATTTGCTGTTATTTGGTGCTGCTGTTTTTTGTTCTTTGTTTTGCTGTGCTGCTTTTTTGTTGTGGTGCTGTTTTTGTTTCTGTTGTGGTGTGCTGTTTTTGTTTTTGTTGCTGTTGTGTTTTTGGTGCTGCTGTTGTTGCTGTTTTGTTTATGTTGCTATTGCTGTGTTTTTCTGTTGTATCTGTGTTGTACTGCTGCTGTTTTGTTGCTGTTGTTTTTGTGTGTTGATCTATTTTTTGTTTTGTTGGTGCTGTTTTTGTTTTGCTGATTGCTGTTTGTTGGTGCTGCTGTTGTTTTTAATTTTCCCGTTTTGGTGCTGCTGTTGTGTTGCTGTTGTTGGTACTGCTGCTGTTTTGTTTTTCTTTTGCTGTTGTTTGGCTGCTGCTGTTTTTGCTGTTATTGGTCTGCTCTGTTTTGATGTTGTTGTTGCTTATTGTTGGTGCTGCTGTTTCTGTTATTTTGCTGTTGCTGCTATTTGTTCTTATTGTTGTTGTGTTTCTGTTTTGGTGCCCGCTGTTATTTTTTGTTGTTGTGCTGCTGCTGTTGTTTGCTTTTTGGTGTGCTGTTGTTGGTGCTCTTTGTTGGTGTTCTATTTTCTGGTGGTGCTGTTTTGCTGTTGTTGGTACCTGCTGTTGTTGCTTTGTTCTTGTTGTTTTTAGTCTTCTGTTATTTCTGTTGTTGTCTGCTGCTGTTGTTGCTATTTTGCTGTTGTTGGTCTCTGCTGTTTTTGCTGTTGTTGTTCTGTTCTGGTGCTGCTATTGTTGTTGTTGTTATTCTGTTGATTTGTTTGGTGTTTCTGTATTTTTTGTTGTTGGTGCTATTGTTGCTGTTAGCTTTGTGTGCTGCTGTTGTTGCTATTTGGTGTGCTGTTGTTTGTTGCTGTTGTTTGGGGCTGTTTTTGTTGCTGTTGCTGCTGTTGTTGGTGTTGCTGTTGCTGCTGTTGTTGTTGTTGGTGCTGCTGTTGATGGTGCTGCTGTTGATGGTGCTGCTATTGTTGATGCTGTTATTGGTGCTGCTGTTGTTGGTGCTGCTGTTGCTATTGCTGTTGTTGGTGCTGCTGTTGTTGTTGCTGTTGCTGGTGCTGCTGTTGATGGTGCTGCTGTTGTTGGTGCTGTTGTTGGTGCTGCTGTTGCTGGTGTTGCTTTTCTGTGCTGCTGTTTATTTGCATTGTTTATGCTGCTGTTATTTTCTGTTGTTGTTATTTTCTGCTTTGTTATTTTGTTTGTGCTGCTTTGCTGTGTTGGTGCTGCTGTTATTTGGTTTTCTCTGTTGTTTTTTGCCCGCTGTATTGTTGTGCTCATGTTTTTTGCTGCTGTTGTTGCTGCTTTGCTGTGTTGGTGCTGCTTTTGGGCTGCTGTTGAGTATATTGCTGTTGCTGTGCTTTGTTAGGGGTTCTATTGTTCTGTTTTTTGCTTTGTTAGTGCTGTGTTTGATTGTTTTCTGTTCTGGTGCTGCTGTTGTTGGTGCTATTTGTTGTTGTGTGCTGTTGTTGTTGGGGCTGTTGTATTGTGCTTTTTTGCGTTGTTGGTGCTGTTGTTGGTGCTGCTGCTGTTGGTGCTGTTGCTGTTGTTGGTGCTGCTGTTGTTGGTGCTGCTGTTGTTGGTGTTGCTGTTACTGGTGCTGCTGCTGTTGTTTGTTGCTGCTGTTGTTGTTGTTGGTGCTGCTGCTGTTGTTGGTGCTGCTGCTGTTGTTGTTGGTGCTGCTGTTGTTGTTGGTGCTGCTGCTGTTGTTGGTGTTCCTGTTGCTGGTGCTGCTGTTCTTGGTGCTGCTGTTGCTGCTGCTGCTGTTGGTGGTGCTGCTGCTGTTAGTGCTGCTGTTGCTGGTGCTGCTGTTGTTGGTGTTGCTGTTGCTGGTGCTGCTGCTGTTTGTTGTTGCTGCTGTTGTTGTTGTTGTCTTTTCTGTTGTTGTGTCTTTTTTGTTGTCTGCCAAATTTTTTTGTTGTGCTGCTGTTGGTGCTGCTGCTTTTGTTGTGTTTGTTCTGTGCTGCTGTTGTTGTATTTTGTACTGTGCTGTTGGTTTCTCTGTTTTCTTTCTGTTGTTGTGCTGCTGTTGTTGGTCTTTTTTGTGCTGCTGTTATTTTCTTGTTTTGGTTTGTTATGTTGCTGTTGTTGCTGCTGTTGCTGTTGCTGCTGCTGTTGTTGTTGGTGTTGCTGCTGTTGCTGTTGTTGTTGCTGCTGTTGCTGCTGCTGCTGTTGTTGGTGTTGCTGCTGTTGTTGGTGCTGTTGCTGTTGCTTCCATCACGAGAGAATGCTGCTGGTAATGCCCCAACATGCTGGGGTAAAAATGCTTAGCTTGTTGCATCTGTGGGTTAATTGATGCTTTGTCTCCTGTCGGAGGTTTTCTCTGGGGATGGAGGAAGGGAGAGTCTGTGAGGAGGGGTCTGTGAGGGGAGGTCTGTGAGGGGTCTGTGAGGGGAGAGGTGAGAGGGTCTGTGGGGGAGGGAGGGTCTGTGAGGGGGAGGGAGGTCTGTGAGGGAGGGAGGTCTGTGAGGGGGAAAGGGGGGCCTGTGAGGGAGGAGAGTCTGTGAGGGGTGGGGAGTCGGGGGGGAGGGTCTTTTTTGGGGTGGGGGCTGGGGGAGGGATTCTGTGAGGGGGAGGTCAGGGGGGGGGGTGGTCTGGGGGAGGGGGGGGAGGGGAGGGGGAGTCTGTGAGGGGGTCTTTGATGGGGGGGGGTCTGTGAGGGAGGGAGTTTTGAGGAGGTCTGGGGGGGTAGGGGGAGGAGTCTTTAGGGGGGGAGTCTGAGGGGGGGGCAGGGGGGAGAGTCTGGAGGGGAGGGGGGTTTTGAGGGGGGGGGAGTCTGGAGGGGGAGGGGAGGGTCTTAGGGGAGGGGAAAAGGGCTGGAGGGAAGTCTGGGGGAGGGGAGGAGGGGGGGTCTGGAGGGGAGAGTCGGAGGGGAGGGAGAGGGGGGGGAGGGGGGGGTCGGGGGGGAAATCTGGAGGGGAGGGGGGAGTCTTTAGGGAGGGGTCTGTGAGGGGGGGGAGGGAAGTCTGGGGGTAGAAAAAAAATTTTGGAGGGGAGATTTTTGAGGGGCAGAGTCTTGAGGGGGGAGGGGGGGGCTGTGGGGAGGGGTCTGTGAGGGGAGGGTTTGTGAGGAGGAGGGGGGGGAGTCTGTGGGGGAGGGGGGTCTGTGGGGGAGGGGGCTGTGATGGGAGGGGGCTGTGGGGAGGGAGGGGGTCTGTGAGGGGGGGGGAGTCTGTGGGGGGGGGAGTCTGTGAGGGGAGGGGGAAATCGGAGGGAGGGGGCTGGGGGGGAGGATGGTCTGTGAGGGGGGGGGAGTCTGGAGGGGGGGAGTCGGGGGAGGGAGTCTTTAGGGGGGGAGGGTCTGTAGGGGAGGGGAGATAAAGGGAAAGGGGCAGAATCCCTGGGATAAATGCGTCACAATAGTAGTAGTGGTGGTAGCAGCAACAGCAGCTCGCAACAACACAACACCAACTGCAGCAACAGCAGCGGGAGGCAACACAGCAACAGCAGCAAACCTGTAACGCAGCAACGGCGCAGCGCAGCGGGAGCAGCAGTGGCAGCATACCCGCAACAACAGCGGGAGCGCGCAATAACGAGCAAGCAGCAATGGCACGCAAAAAGCAGCGCAACGGCGGCAGCAAAAACGCACAATGGACGGGATAACAACAGCACAATGCAGCGGGAGCTAACCAACACAAGCAATGGGAGCGGCGCAATAACAGCACAATGGGCAGCAGCACACGCAAGCAACTGCGCGCAGTAACACAGCACAATGGCAGCAGCAATAACAACAGCAACAATGGGAGCAGCCAACAGAAGCACAATAGCGGCGCGCAATAACAACGCAACAATGGCGAAACGGGAATAACAACAGCGAAAAATGGCGGGAGGCAACAGCAACAATGGGAGAAGCGGCAATAACAGACAATGGGGGCGGCAAACTGGCAACAATGGCGGGAGGCAATAAACAGCAACAATGGCACGCGGGAATACACAACAATGGGGCAGCAGCAAAAGCAAAGGCGGCGGCGCAGCATAACACGCAGCAATGGCAGCGGGAACAACAACGGGAGCAATGGCAGCGGCAGCAATAACAGCAAGCAATGGCAGCAGCAGAACAAGCAACAATGGCAGGAAACGGGGCAACGAGCGACAATGGCGGGGGCGCAATACACAGCAACAATGGGGGCGGCAACAACAGCGCAGCAATGGCAGAAACGGGAATAACAAGGGCAACAATGGCAGAAACGGGAATAACCGGGCAATGGGGAGCCATAAAGGCGCAACAGGGGGTAAAGCAGCCAATGGCAGAAACGGCAAAAGGGGCCACAATGGCGCGGGATAATAACCGCCAATGGGGGAACGGCATAACAGCAACACAATGGGCGGGGGCATAACAAACAATGGCAGCGCGCACACCGGGAATGGGGAAACAGCAAAAGCGCGGGAATGGCGAAAAAGAAAGGGCCTGGGGAACGGAATAAAAAAGCAATGGCAGAGCGCGAACCGGGAACAATGGCGGAAAGCAATAACCAATGGCAGCGGGGCAACAACGCAATGGCGAGCGCAAAAAAGCAGCCAATGGCGCGGGAGCAGTAACAACGGGAACAATGGAACGGGAATCGCGCCAATGGCGCGGGGCTAAAACGTAACAAGGCAGCGGCGTAAAGGCAACAATGGGGCGGGTAACAACAGCCAAAGGCGCCCAGCGCCCAAACCCCCGGGAATGGCAGCGGGGGCAGCAGCAACAACGCGGCCGAACACGGGAACAATGGGGGCCGGGAAACAACGGGACAATGGGGGCGGGGGCAAAAAACAAGGGGAAATCGGCGCGGCAGCAGCGGCAATGGGAGCGGGGGCAAAACAGCAACAATGGCGCGGCATAACCCCCCGGCAATGGCGAAACGGAAGGCGGGCAGAAGGCGGCGGGGAACAGCGGCAAGGGAAGGCGGAACGGGAATGGGCGGCGGAGGGCCCCGGCAATGGCAGCGGCCCCAAAAAAACGTCAATGCGGGGGCCAAAAACCCCCAATACCGGGAGAAAACCCAATGGCAAAAAATAAACGAAAGCGCGCAATCAACAGCAACAATACAACAACATATGCGGGGGGTATTTATAAAAAATTTAATAAATATTATTAATTTTCTGAGGGTCTAAATTGAGATATTTAACGTAATGGTGTGAATGATCCCCCGTCCCCTAAACTGAAAAAAAAACACACACACACACACACACACACACACACACTACGTCTAAATCATTTCTGGTGACATCCTTACGTCTCAGGTTAAAGGGCAGTTTGGGTGCAATCACGGAGGGCTGCTGGTGAATCTCCCCCTGCAGGAGGTTGGGAGGCTTTCCTCCTGCAGGTGTGGGAGGGGTGTTATCTTCTGCAGGTGGGAGGGGCTGTTACCTCCTGAAAATTGGAAAAGGTTTTACCTCCTGCAGGTGTGGGAGGGGGTTGCCTCCTTCAGGTGTAAAAGGGGGTTGCCCCCTTAAAAGGTGTGTGGTTTCCCTTCTCCGGGTGTGGGGGGTTATTCTGCAGGTTGGGATTCCTTCTGCAGGTGTGTGAGGGTTACCTTCTCCCAGGTGTGTGGAGATTCATCCCTCCTGCGGTATGGGGGAAGGTGTTACAGATCCCTTTCCCCTAAGAACCCGTGCTAGGGGCCCCTCGAACTCCTGTGGGAGTGTGGCTTTTTTCCCTAAAATAGCCTTGCAAATCATGCACTGGATGTTTCTCATCAAATTTCCCCTAACTCTTTCCCTCAGGTGTCCCCTTTTCCCCCTAATCTCACTTCCAAACCCGAGGGCTCAGGGGAAGCGGCCTTTCACTGAAGAAAGGTACCCCCCTTCCCCCCTTTAGCAGAAAAAGGGGGAAGTGGGGGCCTGTCGACCTGGGCATCCCCCGGAAAAAGTGGTGGAAAGAAAAGGATAATCTTCTCTGATGGGAAAATTTTTCCCTAATTATCATCTTTCCCAAACAATTCTTCCTCACCCCCGGCTGAAAAAGGGTGGAAATGACAGCTGAATCCCTTAACCTCATCTAGGGAGCTGAGGAGAGATGGGGTATCTGGATCCCAATCTCAGACGGCTGAGAGAAAAGGCATCTGGATCCTGCAATCCCCAGACGGCTGAAAAGATGGGGGTTTTAATCTTACCTGACGGCTGAGAAATTTTGCATTGATGCTGAAATCTCCCCCCCAACAAAAAATAAGGCATCTGGATGCTGAAATTAAGACGGATGGGGAAAGGGAATAAACATCTGGATGCGGGGAAAATAATGCATCCTGAAATTGTTTACCCCTTCCTAGGAAAACCAAGTACATCCTATTTCCTTTCATTATAAATTTACTATTTCGTTAATTAGTTTTAAAACCTTTAAAAATTAACAACAGGGGGTTTTTAAAAACTGTGTCATACAGGAAATAATGATTAATTTAAACTCTGCATATATACACTGATACACAACTGCAAGTGATATAAACTCTCATACACACACACACAATTATACACACACACACACACACACACACACAATTATACACACACACACACACACACACACACACACACACACACACAATTATACACACACACACACACACACACACACACACACACACACACAACACACAACACACACACACACACACACACACAAAATTATACACACACACACACAAAAAGTACACACACACACACACACACACACACACACACACACAAAATTAACACACACACACACACACACACAAAAAGTATACACACACACACACACACACACACACACACACAAAAGTATACACACACACACACAGGTACACACACACACACACACACACACACAAAACCCCAAAGGAAGAACTAGATGAGCGGGAAAAGGGAAAAGATGGAAGAGGTTAGCAGCAGAACCCCAGAAGGTGGAAAAAACAGGCCCCAGCAAAAATCAAGAGAGAGATTAGGGGGGCTGAGACACCCCCGGAAACAGCACAGAACAAAATTAAAAGTAGTATCGGCAATGGCTACATCAAACACAAAACAGGTCGGGAAGGGAAGCAAAAAAAATTTTGTATGAAAGAGGTCTTAAAACCCCCCATGGGACCCAAAAAAGGGGAAAAGGGCCCCTGGGACAGAATAAAAGGGTTGGGAAAGGGCATTAAAGGGGGAAAACTAGGACATTCCCAAGGACCCCCACCAAAATACCTGTGGGGGCCAGGAACAGGTGAGCAGGAAAGGAAAAACCCAAAAGCATGGGGCCATACCCAGGGAAGGGGACTAAAGGGAAAAGGCACCCCCGGAAGGAATTTAAAAAATCAGGGATGGGGGAAGCCCAAGTGGGAGGTGGAAGGGAGAAAATCCGTGTTTGTCATGGGCTAGACGAAGCAAAGGGAAAACCCCTTTGATAAAAGAAAGCAGGAGGAGGAAAAAGGGGTTAAAGATGTCATGAAGGTGATAGGCGGGGACAGGGCCCAGGTAAATTTTCGGAGAATCGGGGGGTTTCCCAAAAGAAAGAATCGGCCTCTCAAAAGTAATTTTAAAGGGGCAGAATAAACCCCGAACCATGATCCTCAGGAAAAAGCACGGCGGAAGGCAAGCGGGGTTTTCAGTGTGCCTCGATCGAGACAGAACCGGGACGAGGGGGGCAATAAAAGAAAAGAGTTAAAAAAACGAAAAAAAAAAAGGGAGGAAATAAAAAAAGGAAAGGGGCAGAATAACCCGGATAAATGGAAAGAAAAACCACCCCAAAACCCCCCAGAAGGACTCCAGCCACGACCCCCCCAAAAGGCAACTGAACAACCCCAAACCCCCCAATCACACCAACCCCCTCTGTTTCCCCCCCGCACCACATTTACAGTATTAGAACAAAGTTGAAGGTTTGGTACACAAATGCAGATGGATTAACAAAATAAACATGAGGAAGGGAAAAGAATCAATAAAAGTCCCCAAACATCATAGCAGTTACAGAAACAAAACTCCCCGGGAACAATAACAGATGCAATTTTCCCCCGGGGGATAACAGATCATGAGGGAAAGATAGAAAGGGGCGGGGGAGGTGGGGTTGTTCTCGAAAAAAAACAGAGGGAAAATTTCGAGAAAATGGAAGGCATAGATGAGAGGGGGAAAAGGTCTTGGGTTTTTTTAGGGGGGGCTAAAGGGGCATTGCGTGATGTAAATCCCCTGGGAATAAAAAGGGGGGCCCAGGAGGAAATGGGGGACCCCCTTGCTGGGGGGCAAGAAAGAGCTCACCCCCAGCAGGGGCAAAGTTGCGGGGTTATGATTTTAAACAGGGAGTTTGGGCGGGGAAACCGGGTCAGGGGCCCCCCGAAACATGGGGGGTCAGGATGTTGGACGTGGTGCTGGAAAACCTCATGCACCAACATTTTAAAGGCCCTACCAGGTAAAGGGAGGATAAACCCAAACAAGATTGGACCTTGTGCACCCTGGGCAGCTCGGGCATTGAGGACATCAAGTGGGAGTCCCTGGGAAAAAGCCCCCTGGTTCTTTTGGGGGGTTCATGGTGGAGCTGCAAGTGGAGAGAAATAACAGAGGAGTTGAATGGGGAAAAAACCTGACTATAAAAAAGGGGACTACCCAAGGGGTTTAAAACTTTTTGGGGAGGTCAGTGGGACAGATAATTTTGGGAGGAAAGCCCCGTAAATGAAATGATGGAATTGTAAAGTGAAGGGGGCCGGGGGGTTTTTTCCCCCGGGGGGCAGTTCGGAAAAATGGGGAAGGGCCCGGTTTCCAACTTGGGGAAGGCAAAAAAAATTTTTAGAATGGGAAAAAACCCGAAAGGGAGGAACCCCAGGGGAGTCATTTTTGAGCCAGGGGAAAAGTTTTGAGGAAGGGGGACTTGGGCAGTTAAAAAAGAAAAGCTCAGAAAAAGTTGGAAAAATTTGTTCCTCGGGGGGAAAAATAAAAAACCATTATCAGTTTAAGGACGAAGGGGAAAGGGGAAATCCAAAGCAGGAAGGGGGGAGTGAACAGGGGTTTAAGGAAATTTTTTGTTGGGCAGGAAGGGGTGGGGAAAAACCAGAAAGGGGAAACAAAAGGGGTATACCAACAAGGGGTTTTGGGTGACATGACAACAACTGAGGGGAGGGTGAAGAAACTCTTAAGTGACCTTGACACCTCAAAACGTGGGACCGGACATCTCCCCTGGGTCCTTGAGAAGGAGCAGAGATCTGTCGTTCCTTTAACCACAATCTTCAAAAACATCCCTTGAAACTGGGGGAAATACCTGGGAAAAAGAATGAACTAATGAATTCCCCTATTTTAAAAAAGGGGAAAAAGAAACGGGCATAAAAACAGACCTGTTTTCTGGCACGTTTGTGTGCAAAAAATCATGGAGAAGATTATCAGGAGGAGAGTGGTCGAACACCTGGAAAGAAAAAGGGAAAAAGGTTTTAAATAAAACCCGCCTGGGTTCATGGAAGGGAAATCTTTTTTCCAAAAATCTGGGGTTTTTGACAAGGTAACAAAATAAGACACAGAGAGGGTGGGGAGATTGAGGTTTTTTAACTTGGGGAAGGGCCCTTTTACACAGTTCCCCCCAAAATTGAGTGCAGAAGCTGGAGGATCAGGCGCCCTGTAAAGGAGGGGGCCCGCAATGGATAAAAAAATACCTGAAAGGGGGCAGCAACCCCAGTCATGGTACGTGAAGGGGTATCACGGGGGGCGCCTGTTCAGGGGGAGTCCACGGGGTCCCGTTCTGGGGCCAGTGCTATTTTTTGAAAAATTTTGGGCGACCTTTATGAAAGGAATAGCTCTGAAAATTCCCCTTTGCCCGATGACGTAAATTGATGAGAAAAAATTAAAAACGGAGAGGGTGAGGGAGGACTGCCAAAAAGACCTGGACCCCGGCTGGACATGTGGTCAGTAACCCGGCTTCTCCTTCCCAAACCCGCCAAATCCCAAAAACAAGGGAAAATTGAAAAAAAAAAAGAAGACCGCAGACAAAAGTATAAGGGTAGGTGGACAAAGGCTGAGCCTCCTCAGAGAAAGACCATTTAAAACCCCCAAAAACCCACACATCACCGGGGGACACATCAACCCAAAAAACCGCTGCAGCATACGGGTTCCTGGCAAACCTGAGAATGGGGTTCCCCATACCTTTAAAAAGGAATCGTTTTAAGACATTTAACTTTATATTAAGGGCCCCTACTGGGTATGCAGCACCAGTCCCGGAACCCACACCTGGTAAAAAAAGTCAGGAAGTTAGATAAAAAATACAAAGGTTTTCAACAAGGCTAGTCCCCGGCTCAAAAGGGGAAAGTCTCGAGGGAAAAGGGTTGAAATCGGACAAAAGGCACTGGGGGGCCAGAAGGGGCAGGGAAAATGTGACATAAAATGCGGGGGAAAAGACAAAGGGGGACAGAATAGGATTTCCCGGGGGCACAGGGGCAAGGGTCACAACTGGAAGCTGAAGACTCAGACGAAATCCAGGGACGGTTGGAAGTATTTCCAGTCCCAAGGGTTTTCCCGCAATTGGGGAAAAGGGCCCGGGAAATGATAGTGGGGGGCAGGAAATACATAGTTTTAAAGAAGAATTTTAACAAACTCCCCGGAAGCAGAAGGGCCCCGTAGCGATCAGTGGGGGCGGGGCCAGGAGCTGAGTCTCGACCATTGCAACCACAATTGGGGGGGGTACAAATTGGTTTTAAAACACACACACCCAATGGAACCCACACCTGGTGGCGGAAATTAGAGAAAGTGCAAAAGGGTTGCAACAAAAGAAATCCAGGGGGTAAAGGGGATATCCTGGGAGGAGAGGGTTAAAGGGGAAATCAACCTTTCAACCACGGGGGACGGAGGGACCCGGGGGGACATGATAACGACAAAAAAATATTGAAAAAGGGAAATCTAAGGGGGATACGGACAAAAATATTTATTTTTGACACAATAACAAGGTCCCTCTAAGTTGAAAAATCAGATAAGTCACAGGGGGTGTTGGGGGCACTTCTTTAGTCTTTTAGTTGTGGAAATGGGAAAAATCGGGGGAAAAGGATGTAGTGGGGAAATCGCCCCGGGTTGAAAAAAGGGGGATAAAACTCTCGAAGCAGGGGGGTTTCCTGGGGCGACCAGCGGGGGGGCCAGGGGGTATGGGGGCGGCCCCCGCAATCACATACCCGGTGAGCACAGGCCCGGGTCCCCGAAAGGGCCCACACACCCAGGTATGTTAATTAGGGGTTTGGCCCCTTTTCTTCCCCCTTCTATACCAGATAAAAGTGTTCTTTCTTTCCTTTTTCCCTTTACCCACCAGTGTTTTCCCGGCTGCCCCCTACCCCCACCCAGTGTTTTTTTTCCTAGCTGCCTCCCACACCCCCCAGTGCCCCAAACTGCCTCCCCAAAACCCACACCCAGTGTTCTTCCCCGGGTGCCTCCTTCCACCACACCCCGTGTTCTTGCTAGCTGCCTTTCCCCCCCACAGTGTTCTTCCCGGGTGCCTCCTCACCACAAGGGGTTCTTCCCCTTTTCCTCCTCCCCCCAGGTTTTTTCCCAGCTGCCTCCTGCACCACACCCCGTGGGGCCTAGCTCCTTCCCCCACACCCCGTGTTTCCAGCTGCCTCCACCACACCCCGTGTTCCCTTTCCCAGCTCCTCCTAACCCACCCCGTTTTTTTCCTATTTTCCTCCCACACCCCCACCCGTGTTTTTTCCTGGCCCGCCCTCCCACACACCAGTGTTCTTTATGGCCCCCCACCACCCCCAGTGTTCTTTTTCTGCCTCCCCCTTTACCAAAATTGTTTCTTCCCAGCTGCCTCCTTCCCCCCCACAAGTGTTTTTCCCCAGCTCCTCCTACACCACACCGGGGTTCTTCTGGGTCCTCCTACACCCAAATGTTCTTAGCCTCCACCACACCCGTGTTTTTTCCTGGGTGCCTCCCGCCCCCGAACTTCCTAAACCCCTACACCACACCAGTGTTTCTTTCTAGCTGCCTCCTACACCCACGAAATGTTCTTACAGCTGCCTCCTTCCTTTCCCCGTGTTCTTGCTAGCTGCCTCCCACACCACACCAGTGTTCTTCCTAGCTGCCTCCTGCCACACCAGTGTTCTTCCTATGCCTTCTACACACACCAGTGTTCTTCCTAGCTGCCTCCTACACCACACCAGCGTTCTTCCTAGCTGCCTCCTACACCACACCAGTGTTCTTCCTAGCTGCCTACTACACCACACCAGTGTTCTTGTTAGCTGCCTCCTTCACCACACCAGTGTTCTTGCTAGCTGCGTCCTACACCACACCAGTGTTCTTGCTAGCTGCCTCCTTCACCACACCAGTGTTCTTGCTAGCTGCCTCCTTCACCACACCAGTGTTCTTGCTAGCTGCCTCCTTCACCACACCAGTGTTCTTGCTAGCTGCCTCCTTCACCACACCAGTGTTCTTGCTAGCTGCCTCCTTCACCACACCAGTGTTCTTGCTAGCTGCCTCCTACACCACACGAGCGTTCTTCCTAGCTGCCTCCTACACCACACGAGCGTTCTTGCTAGCTGCCTCCTACACCACACCAGTGTTCTTGCTAGCTGCCTCCTACACCACCGTAGTTGTGAAGGTTCTGGAGCACAGGCAAGAAGGCTGGAGTTTATATACTGGCGTCAGGTGGTAAGGGACGGGTAACAGACGAAGACATTGTCACTGGTAGGCGGGATTGCCCAGTGGAAGTAGGTCATACCCGAGGCACGGGTTAGTAGAAGTGAAGATGGTTGTGGATATGTCCTCTGAACCAACATTCCATGATGTTGCAGTGTCTGACAAGTTGTACTGATGAAGTCACTGGATGGTGGAGCGTCTACATTAATGATACCCAGATGTTGCATATGTGTCTAATTTTTGGAGACACTGCAATATCATGGAATGTTGGTTCAGAGACATCTCTCAACCTTCTTCCTTCTGACTAACCGTCCCTCGTATGACCTACTTCCACTGGGAATCCCGCCTACCGTGACAATGTCTTGTCTTCATCCTTACCACCTGACGCGATCATAAGCGCCAGCCTTTTGCCTGTGCTCCAGAATCTCACGACTACAGTGCTCTTCACACCAACTCCAAGGCTGAGGACTGATTACCTCATCTTTTGTATATAGTTCTATTGTCTTCAAATTATGTCCTAGAATTTGTATTGATTAACCACTGGATGGCAGAAACATCTACATTAAAGATACCCAGATGTTGCATATGTTTCTGATTTTCTTACTAGTGATGTACTGACCTGTAAAATACCTTTTAGGTTTCTATTATATACTTATTGAAATAAATCCTAGTAATATATAGCCTTGTAACACTTAGGCACTGCTGTCTTGACTTTAGGTTTCTGCTTACCATGACTCAAGTCCTTTTCACAGTCTGTATGATCCAGCTCTACAACCCCTAGTTTATAACTCAGGGTTATTCTCATTACCAGAGACTAGGACTTTACACTTGTCCACACTGAACTTCATCTGCCACTTTCCAGACCAAGACATTAAATGGTTCAAATCCTCCTGGAATTCACTGGTATCCCTCTCAATCATTCGGCCTATTATTGTATCATCAGCAAATCTGCTCATGTCACTTGTAATTCCTTCACCAATGTCACTTGTAATTCTTTCACCAATGTCATTAATGTAAATTATGAACATCAGTGAGCCCAAAACTGATCCTTGTGGAACGCCACTATCGATTAATCCCCATTCATATTTGACCCCATTAATGGAAACTCTCTGCTTTTTCTTGGAAGCCATGCATCTATCCATGCTAGAACTTACCCCTATGCCCTGAGCTGCCTGGGTAGCTTTAAGAGAGACTGGACAAATATACGAGTGGGAGAGGCTGGGTTTGATTGGTGTCGTGGATACGGGAGTAAATTCTTGGGGTAACTGTGGTTAGTGGTGGTTTTGTAGGCCAGTAGGCCTTCTGCAGTGTTCATTCATTATGTTCTTATGTTTTCTTAAGAATCTTGTCTACTGTAGCACCATATTTACATTATTATAATCAAAAAGAAGGCTAGCCACAAGGGCTATACAGTTCCATATTTACATCTAATGTTGTGAGCGCTCTGACTCCTCAGAACTCAATCATCTCATCCAAACCCTTAATATAGACTTGAAACTATTATGTACTTGTTACACAGGGACTTTCAGAGTTTTAAGTCAATGTTACAGAGGACTAATTTTATGCCAGGATAAAGTAAGCCAGGCTTGTAATTAAGTTAGAGCTTTAGATTAAGCCAGGCTTGTAATTAAGCCAGGCTTGTAATTAAGTCAAGCTTGTAAATAAGCCAGGCTTGCAATTAAGCCGGGCAAATTGGCCGGGCTAAAACCAGGGGTTAAGTCGGGGGTTGGGTATAATTAGCCGGGCTTTAATTAAACCAGGGATGCCGGGCGTAATTAGTCGGGTTGGGGGTTTATTAAAACCAGCTTTTCTCGGGTTTTTTTAAGTCGGGCGAATTGTCGGCGAAGTAAGTCGGGAAATTAAGTCGGCGGTAAACCGGCTGGGTTTTTAAAGGGGTTTTAAAAAAGCCAAAGGGAAACTCCCCCTCATCTATCTTTCCCCTTCTCTCATATCCCTTTTTTTCCATAATTTCCTTTGTTATTCAAACTTGTGTTTTTTTTCTCATTCTACTGTTTTTTTTTTTCTTTTTTTATATTCTATTACACTTTTAATACCCCTTTTTTTTTTCATTCCCCCCCCATTCTGTCACATTTCCCCCCCCCTTTGACATTCCAGATTTCCCCCGACATTCCCCCCCCCATTCCCAGACATTCCCCCGACACCCCCAGACATTACCCCAGACTTCCACCGCATTTCCCCCCCCCACACCCCCGACTTTCACCCAAAATTCCCGGGCATTCCACCCCACATTTCCCCCCCAGACTTTTACCCCGAACATTCCATGAAAATTTCCCCAGAAAATTTCCCCCCGACTTTTTCCCCCCAAATTCCCCCCAGAACATTCCCCCCAGAACATTCCCAGAACATTCCCCCCCAGAAATTTCCCCCCACCACAGGTCCACCCCAGACTTCCCCCCCATTCCACCCCAGACATTCCACCCCGAATTTTTACCCCATCATTCCACCGTTCCCTCCCATCACCACCTTTGACTTTCCCCTTCCTTTCCCTAACTTTTCTCTTTTATGTTTATCCCCTTTTTTCCCCCCTTCCTTTTTTTCCCCCTTTTTCTAATTCCCCCTTTCCCCTTCCTCCCCCTGATTTTTTTTCTCTTCCCCCCTCCTCTTATTTTCTTTTAATTTCAAAAATTTTTTCACCTTTTTTAGCCCATTTTTTCCCCCTTTCGGGTCTTCAGGCTATTCGGCCTCTTGACAGGATTCGCCCCCTTGACAGGCTATTCGGTCTTACAGGTTTCGGCCTCTTGACAGGGTATTCTTGGCCTCTTGACAGGCTATTCTTGGTCTCTTGCAGGCTTTCTTGGGCCCCTTACGGGTATTCTTGGCCCCTTCGGGGTATTTTGGCCTCTTCAGGGGGATTCTTGGCCCCTTCCGGGGTATTCTTGGCCTCTTCCGGGGGATTCTTGGCCTCTTCACGGGTTTCTTTGGGCCCCTTCACGGGGTATTCTTGGGCCCCTTCCGGGGGATTTTGGGCCCCTTCAGGGGGGATTCTTGGCCCCCTTCACGGGGGTTTTTTGAACCCATTTTGGGTCTTTACACCCCCAAAACAACCACCCAAAAAAACCCCCAAAACCAAACCCCCACCACCAACCGGGACCCCAACAACTGTCCACAATCCCACACAACAACCAACCCAACAACCACCACCACAACACAATCACCACAACCCCAACAACCCACCACCCCAACCCAACCCCAAAACCACCACCCCCAAACACAACCACCCCAAACCCCCCAACCACCACCACCACCCCAGCCACCCCCACAACCCCACAAACCCCCACAACAGCAACCACCCCCAACAACACAAGCCCCCCAGCAACCACCAACAACCCCCACCACCACCCAACACCACACCAACAGCACCGCACAAACCACACCACCGCCCACACCCCCCCAAAACCACCACCACCCCAAAAACCCACAAACCCCCCAAAACCACCCCAACCCAACACCACCAAACCCAACCACAACCACCCCAACCACCCCCAAACACCACCCCCACCACAACCACCACCCAGCAACCACCCAACACCACCACCTACCACAACAAACCACCACCCAAAAACCCCAACAACCACCACCAACACCCCACCACCACCACAAACCACCACCAGCAACCACCAACAACCCCAACAACCCCCAAAACAAACAACCACCCACCACCACCACCCAAAAAACCACCACCCCAACCCCGAAAACAAACCCCCACCACCACCCGCAAACCCCCACCACCCGCAAACCCCCCACCACAACCACCACCACAGCAACCACCCCACCAACCACCCCAAACCCCCCCACCCAACAACCCCCACCACCCCCACCCGCAACACCCCCACCACCCCAAAAACCCCCCCCACCTTAACACCACCCCCAAACCCCCCACCACAACCCCACCACCAAACCAAAAAACCACCCGCCCCACCTAAAAACCCCCCCACCCCCCACCCCAACCTACCAACAACCACCAACAAACCCCCACCCCCAAACAACCAAACCCCCAAAAACCCCAACAAACCCCCCAAAACCCTTTTCCCCCCACCGCAAAACCCCCCAAAAAACAACAAACCCCAACCCAACCACCAACCCAACAACCCCCCAACAAACAAACCGCCAAAAACCCCAACAACAACCCCAACCCCCAACAACCCCACCCCACCAACCCGCAACCCCCACCACCGCCCCCAAACCCCAACCACCTCAACACCACCAAAAAAAACCCACCCCCCACCACCCACAACCCAAACCCAACAGCCACCACCACAAAAAACCCCCCCCACCCAACAACCCACCCCAACAACAACCACCACCACCAGCAAAACCCCCAACAACAACACCACCACCCCGCAACACCACCACCGCCGCTAACACCCCAACCACCACCCAACCACCACCCCCACCACCACCCACAACCCCCACCACCACACCTACCACCCCACCAACACCACCCCACCCAAAAACCACCACCCAAAAACAACCACCACCACCAACACAACCACCACCGGCAACACCGCAACAACCACCCCCAACAACCCCCACCACAACAACCCCCAACAAAACCCAAAAACCCCCAACCACACAACCACCCCGCCCGCCGCCACCCCCACCCACCACCCCAACAACCACCACCACCACCACAACCCAAAACCCCACCCCCACCACCCAGCACACCACCACAACCACACCCCGCAACAAACCACCAACAAAACCAACCAACACAACCACCCCAACCACCCCAACAACCCCAACAAACCACCACCACCACACAACCGCAACAACCACCACCCAACAACCCCCCACCACAACCACCACCCCACCACCCCAAAAACACCCCAACCACCACCGCAACAACCCCAACACCACCCAACAACCAAACCCCCAGCAACCCCACCCCCCACCCAAAACCCGCACAGCCCCGCACCACCACCCCCCGCAACCCAACAAACCCCCACCACCAACAACCACCACCCACACCCCCCAGCACCACCACCACCACCGCCGCAGCCCCCCACAACCAAACCCAAACCCCAGCAAACCCAACAAAACCCCCCCAAAACCCCCCAACAGCAAACCCAACAAACCCCACCACCAACAACAACCACCACAAACCACCACCCAACAACCCCCCAGCAAAACCCCCAACCGCAAACCCCCGCAACCCCCCAAAACCCCCCAACCCACCAAACCACCACCAACCACAGCAACCCCCACCACCCCACAACCAAAACAACCACCCCCACCAACCAACCACCCCAAAAACCACCACCACCACAACCCCAACAACCACCACCCCAAACCCCCCACCCGCAAAAACCCCCGCCCAACAACCCCCGCAAACCCCAGCAAAACCACCAGCAACCACCCAACACCACCACACCCCCCCACCCAACCCCCACCACCAACAAACCGCAGCCACCGCAACCAAAACCCCCACACCCACACCGCAAACCAAAAACCCCCCCCCAACAACCCCAAAAGCCAACCCAACACCACCGCAAAAACCCCCCAAAACCACCACCACCACAAGCAACAACCACCCCCAACAACCCCCACAAACCACCGCAACAACAAAACCCCCACCACAACAACCCCCCCACCCCCACCACCTCCCCCCACCAAACAAAACCCAACAACCACCCCAACCACCAGCAACCCCACAACCCCCACAACCCCAAACGAACCCAACAACCCGCACAAAACAACACCCCAAAAAACCAACAAACCCCCAACCGCACCCCCAATAAATTTTTTCGCCTCATTTTTAAAAATTTTTCCGTCAATTTATAATTCATAATTTTGATGTCGTCAAAGGGGATGAGAGGAAGAAAATGAAAAGGGGGACGAAAAAAAAGAGAATGAGAGAAGGAAAAATAAAAAAGGTGGGCACGGAAGAGTGAGGAGGATGGAAGGGAGGGGAAAGGGAAAATAGGAACTATGTGGCGGAAAAGGAGTAAGAAGGTAGGTTAGAGAGGAGAGAAGAAGGAGAGAGAAGGAGAGAGAAAAGTACCAGCTCTTGAGCTTATAAATAAAGTTAGAGAGTTCTATACCTAACCTTGTCAAAAGCCTGTGTAAAGAGAGAGAGAGAGAGAGAGAGAGAGAGAGAGAGAAATTAATTTCCCTCGAGGTCTGGTTATCGTCCCTTGCTGAAAGGAAAACCTTTTGAAATTATGTCGTAAGTCAACGTAATGAATACCAGCAATAACACACACACACACACACACACACACACACACACACACACAAGCAGGTCTTCAACAAGTCAGTACAAGTTTTTCCGACTGTCCCTTAACAAACTTGCTGCTCTGATGCTCGTGTCGTATTTCAAATGTTTGTAGTTGTATTTTCTACAAACTTATACTCACACCAGGTATAAGCTTGAGAAATGATATAAGCTTGTAGAAATGGGTAGTAAGCTTGTGAAATGGGTATAAACTTTTAGAAATGGGTATAAAGCTTGTAGAAATGGGTATAAGCTTATAGAAATGGGTATAAGCTTGTAGAAATGGGTATAAACTGTAGAAATGGGAATAAGCTTGTAGAATGGTATAAGCTGAAATGGGTATGAGCTTGTAGAAATGGGTATGAGCTTGTAGAAATGGGTATGAGCTTGTAGAAATGGAGTATAAGCGTGAAATGGGTATGAGCTTGTAGAAATGGGTATAAGCTTGTGAAATGGGTATAAGCTTGTGAAATGGGTATAAGCTTGTAGAAATGGGTATAAAGCTTGTAGAAATGGGAATAAGCTTGTGAAATGGGTATAAGCTTGTAGAAATGGATATAAGCTGTAGGAATTGAGGTATAAACTTGTAGAAATAGGCATGAGCTTGTAGAAATAAGCATAAGCGTATAAATAGCTGTGGCTTGCTGAAAACACAGCTCGAGACATCAGAAATACGATACATTTGCTTGGCTGCAGTTGGCTTCTACGATATCTACAATCTAGTCAGTTTACATCCTACCTGCTTTCATTACCTAATGAAAACAGGCATGAAATCTGTTTCTAAATCCATAGGCCTCCGTTCCTGTTGACCATGATACTGACGGTTCGTCGCTCTACCTCAGGAGTATCCCTACGATTCCCGTCGGGAGGAGATTTGTAATCTACACCATCTTTACAGCTGCCGCTGTAAGACCTGTTTCAGAGTAAATTTAGAGCTATCCACTCTTTGAAAGACTCCTTCATTGTCGTCTGTACTGACGTTCTTGAAGCTTTTAAGCTGATGGACGATATCGCTATGAAGACCCAGTGGCCGATAGCTCACCGTCTCTCCCTCACCTTTCCTGCTAGAAAATGTTCTATTTTCGTCAAAGGTTGGACAAGATCGTTACATCCATATCGACTGCTGACCTGAAGACCTCGATCGAGGAACAAAGGTTTGGGCCTCGATTGATTACATCCCCAAAATTCAAACGCTACTTCAATGATCAAAATCACCTTCACTGCAACATCGACATGGCTACGCACTTTTTGATGGCCTAGCCATCTCTACTGCCATGTTTATCCACGACAAATACAACCAGAACGTTTGTTCATGTCTCTCCCTGCTGGAACTGTTATTCTTACCTTCGCTCAACGACCGACTGCCCCATCAAAGATAAATTGTGCTCCAATTGCGGAAAAGGTCACGATATCAAGCCTGTTCACCACCTGCCACTCCATCCTGCCTCAACTGCAAGGGTTTAACTATAGGTTTAACTAAGGTACTCTACCTTGCAGCCAAATGCCACTAAGGAAGTGCTGACAAAGAAAATCAAAGAAGCTAAAAAAGCAGCCCCAAATCGCCGACATATGCCGCCATAACAAAATTACAGTTTGATGCCATGAAAATTCTCCAAGCTACGCAACAGCCATCTCGATCCAGCACCTCCCTCTCTCCACTTCCAGGACGCGCCCCTCTCCAGGGTGCTGTATCGCATAGTGTATACGCACCTTGTGAATGCACCAGCCCAGGCTGCATTCAAGTGCCTGCTAGTCGTTGTCCTGACTGCACACTTTCAGCTAACATCTCAGAGTCTTCTAACGTCGTTAACTTCACTTCTCCTGCCAAGCCTTCCCTACTGTCCAAGCAGCTGTTCCGCACTTCCACAATCTCACACCACCGCTCATGCTGCGTCGATTACCGCCTCCCAATCTGATGTGACCTCAGTACCTCTCTGCTGCTCATGTCGACCCACAGTCACCTGCTTATGCACCATGGTAGACTCGGCTGCTAATACACGTCAGAAGAAGATATTGATGACTCTAGCACACCTACATGGGAAAACCTTAACTCCTACATTGCTCTATCAGACGCTGACACCGTGACCTCACTGAACTCTACAAGGCCTCGGTGCAGCAGCTGTCAATTTTCCTGCGAACCACATCACTTCACACTCACCCAAGTTCTGGAATTCCTCAAGCCTCTTCGTTTCACCTCTGGAAACAAGGCAAACTTTCCACCTCTCTAGAACCAGCTCAAGAAATCTGAGAATGGCTCTTCAACAAACCTGCCACCTAATCTCGTCAAATTACTCTGTGATATTCTTCCCTGCCAGCCGTCCTGCGACGTAACCTGCTGCCAGTTTGTCAGGTCTGTTGACATCCAACTCACAAGACCATCGCAGCTGGCGAGGGAATTACTGTTTCTTCAGTCTTCCCCACGATCGCCTGCTGCTACTACTAAGGACACTCCTCTCCAACGCTATTCTCAGCCTGTCCCGTTCTCCCCGCTCATCGCATCGGGATTTACCTTTCATTCATTCACTGGCCTGGTCCAGGACCCAGACGCAGGGCGTTGAGCCCCTTAATACTCTCCAGGTAGGCATCCTCCAGGAAGACGTTCTCCAGGAATACATCCTGCAGATATACACCCCAGGTACATCTCTCCAGGTATACATCCTCCAGGTATATACTCTCAGGTATATACTCTCCAGTACTACACCCTCAGGTATATACTCTCCAGGTATACACCCTCCAGGTATATACTCTCGGTATACACCCTCAGGTATATACTCTCCAGGTATATACTCTCCAGGTATATACTCTCAGGTATACATCCTCCAGGTATATACTCTCCAGGTATACACCCTCTAGGTATATATTCTCAGGTATACACCTCCAGGTATATACCCATCAGGTATACACCCTCCAGGTATATACCCATCAGGTATACACCCTCCAGGTATATAGCCATCAGGTATACACCCTACAGGTATATACTCTCTAGGTATACACCCTCAGGTATATCTCTCAGGTATACACCTCCAGGTATATACTCTCCGGGTATACACCCTCCAGGTATATACTCTCCAGGTATACACCCTCCAGGTATATACTCTCGGGTATACACCCTCCAGGTAGGTAAATATCCATAGTCTTAAAGAATTGGATTCTCTCACACACGGAGAATTACAACAGATGCTTGAGCTAAGTTGACATTAAAAGCAGGTTAAGGGTAGAATATATGACTGTTGATAGCAGTATATGACTATCAATAGGAGGAACTAGCAGAGATTGATAAACTAATACGGATAGCAACTAGCCGATCTAATATCTATGGAGGAAATACAAGGCTAATTAGCGACTTAGACGTTACCACTGCTAGACTGAGGCTGGATCGATTATATCTGGATAACAGGTCTTAAGTTAAGCAGGATAGGCTTCTCTGGTGAGGCGGGATAATCTTCCGTTGCAGGATACTCTTATCAGAGAGGATAAGTCTTACAAATAAGATAACAGTTCGGACGTGTGGTGGAATAAGCCTGGAAAACAGGTCTCAGGGTAGGATAAATTATAGGCAAGACGGATAACAGGTCTTGCGTAAAAAAAAATAGCGTCTCTTAACGGAGCAGGATAACAGTAGCAGTTAGGTTAACTCTATATATATATATATATATATATATATATATATATATATATATATATATATATATATATATTATATATATATATATATATATAATGTTACAAAAACGCGATTCTAAAGCTTAGAGATCTCAGGTAATACTAGAAGGACTGCCTTCTAGCATCAGCCTGTTACTGGTTTCGTAACAAGTAGTCAGTATCCTTGTCCAATTATCCATTAAAATTCAGTATGGTTCAATAGTGCTTTAGGATTACAACTGGTTAGGCTACTAACTAGAGAAATTAAATTTAATAAATTTATTAAGTAGTAAGTTGTCTAGAGGTATATTATCAAATTAAATTAAATCACAGCAATCAAAAATAAAATCAATCTCTCGAGTTCAATATTATTGTGCTGAAAGCACATATCACATTATAATTCTTAAGTACCGTCAGGTACATTAACATTTAATAAGGTATTACAAATATGTACAAGAGTGTGTGTGTATGCGTGTAAAGTGCTCTTAAGGTAGTTAGCTATGTCTCAAGACTCGAATAAGACTTAAACAAGTGACTGACAAAGTCCTCAAATAAACTAACTTCTTGACCGACTGCTGCCGAACAGTCGCTTGAACAACAAAATGCTAAGCCCATGCAATGCAATATCAAGCGACTGCGACACAGAATCAGGAACAAGGAGATAATATAACGACACTAAGTAGGGACCATCTGCAGATCCTCCACAAAAAGTTACAACTCCTAATACTGAATCTATGTTCAGCATAGGAAAAACTGTGACTGTGACAATACACAGAACCAGTACAAATTAGGTCAGAAGCTATAGCTAAGGACCTGAGATACTCAGAGTGTCCTAAGCGACACACAACCTCAGTACAACGTCAGAAATCACTAAGTCTTTACAATGTTCGTGAACAAGTTCTACAGACTAACAAGAATAATGAGGACAGACAATCTGTCCAACCAGCAAGCGAGTCTCCAGCAGACTGTCAGACAGACAATCTGTCCAACCACCAAGACGAGTCTCCAGCAGACTGAATACTTACGAGAGGTGAGACACCCCCTCGATCACTGATAGCTACGTGGACAACGCAGCTCGAAGCCGGCGTATAACGAGCGACAAGCGATAATTACAGTAGTTTGCCAATCAAGACTAACTGAGCACATTTTATAAACATCCTAACAACATAAGCTAAATAAGAATAGAACAGTCAAATAATAATATAAAGTCACCATTTACGATTTAGCTATTATCCAAATATAAGCAATATAAAATTAAATGAAAAGGTAATATACATTATATATACATAATAATCATTGTAACTATTCAGAGTTTAGCAATATATATATATATATATATATATATATATATATATATATATATATATATATATATATATATATATATATATATATATATATATACAGAGAGAGGAGAGAGAGAGAGAGAGAGAGAGAGAGAGAGAGAGAGAGAGAGAGAGAGAGAGAGAGAGAGAGAGAGGGAGAGAGAGAGAGAGAGGAAGAGAGAGAAAAAAAAAAAAAAAAAAAAAAAGGGGGGGGGGGGGGGGAGAGAGAGAGAGAGAGAAGGGGAAAAAAAAATTCATTTTTTCCCCTGAAAGTCAAACTATCTCCCAGAACCAGTAAGTTATAAAACCAGAGTCTCAAGTCCTGAAGTCTGCCTCGCAGACTTCAGTATACCTCCTGTCTGCCTCACAGCAGTTTTTCTGCCCTCAATACTGCCTTCTCCTTCAATATATATGTCGTGACGAATAGGTAAAACTGGTCAATTTGCAAGGACTCATTTAAAATTAAGTCCTTTGTAAGATTTTCTCATATACGTTTAGAAATATTTTTTTTTCATTTATGTTAGTGCAAAAATTAATAATTTTGTACCAAAAGAACCTTAGGAAACTTACCTGACCTTATTATAACAAGCACAATTTAATTTAGTCTAATCCAACTAAATATATTTCAGACAAGTTTACAATAATTTAATAATAAACACAATGAAATATATTTTTTTCGTTAGGTTCAGAATGATTTTTGCGAAATTATTGCATACACAAATTATCAATTGCCTTATTCGGCAAGAAAACGTTGCTATTTAAGCCAAAATAGCAAGTTTTACCTATCTGACAAGACATATATATTATATATATATATATATATATATATATATATATATATATATATATATATATATATATATATATATATATATATATATATATATATATAACATTGAACTAGCCAAGGACTCGAACCCATGCTGCTTTGGCCTGCCTCATGGTGATTAAAACCGCTCGTTCGTGGTCACAATAATATAAAATACTGCTCGTTGAACTAGTACACCAAACAGGGACTAGAATGAAATTAGCCTAGAGTCATCCACACCATAGTGTGTCCTTGGGTAGCGAGTACAACATCCAGTTCCGCTGGATGCGCTACTCTTAAGGATCGTATGGTCCAGTGGACAAGGGCGTCATGTGTTTTCGCCCACCATGAGGCAGGTCAAAGCAATGTTGCTATTGATCAGTACCACTCGTTCGTGGTCACAATAATATATATATATATATATATATATAATGCGAGCTTTCGTTGGCAACGTCTCGCCCAAAGAATATATTAAGTCTCAGATTTGTTTGATAAAGTTCAGTGTGTGCGCGAAACCTTGTCAAAAAAATTTCTCTCTCTCTCTCTCTCTCTCTCTCTCTCTCTCTCTCTCTCTCTCTCTCTCTCTCTCTCTCTCTCTCTCTCTCTCTCTCTCTCTCACTTCAAATTGACTTAATTAATTTGCACTCTATTAGACTCTTCTTCATAATTTCTTTATTCAATCACTTTCCAGTTTCAAAACTGTCTTGAAATTCTCTCTAATTATTTTACAAATCATCAACCCGAGAATTTTTTCAAATCACATTTCGGGACGCAAATCTATATTTCCATCGCACAATAACAAACATTTTAAATCCGACAAAGCTTTTTTCTGCCAATTTTTTTGCTACATTACACAAAGGCCATTGAACATGTGGGACAATCTGTGTCAGCTGAACAACTGGTCGAGGTCCCACACACAGATGGATTTATCAAGCGTGTTGTGTTTGTAAGCAAACAACTCTCTCACAATCCATTTAAAATCTCGAATTTTTCCCCTTCCTGATATTGAATAGATTGTTTTATTATATCAATATGTAATATAGGTAGTGAATAAACTCCTAACGTTAGACTGCTGCTATAGTTTGATATATAAAACTTAAAAGTTTTTTTTTCTCCCATCGTCATTGGTGTGTTTGGTTGTGTTTTTAAATTGGTTTATCTTGTAGAGGGAATCTGAACTATCAGGAAAGAGTTGCTCATGGGTGTTTTTAAATCGGTTTATCTTGTAGAGGGAATCTGAACTATCAGGAAAGAGTTGCTCATGGGTGTTTTTAAATCGGTTTATCTTGTAGAGGGAATCTGAACTATCAGGAAAGAGCTGCTCATGGGTGTTTTTAAATCGGTTTATCTTGTAGAGGGAATCTGAACTATCAGAAAAGAGTTGCTCATGGGTGTTTTTAAATCGGTTTATCTTGTAGAGGGAATCTGAACTATCAGAAAAGAGTTGCTCATGGGTGTTTTTAAATCGGTTTATCTTGTAGAGGGAATCTGAACTATCAGAAAAGAGTTGCTCATGGGTGTTTTTAAATCGGTTTATCTTGTAGAGGGAATCTGAACTATCAGGAAAGAGCTGCTCATGGGTGTTTTTAAATCGGTTTATCTTGTAGAGGGAATCTGAACTATCAGAAAAGAGTTGCTCATGGGTGTTTTTAAATCGGTTTATCTTGTAGAGGGAATCTGAACTATCAGAAAAGAGTTGCTCATGGGTGTTTTTAAATCGGTTTATCTTGTAGAGGGAATCTGAACTATCAGGAAAGAGCTGCTCATGGGTGTTTTTAAATCGGTTTATCTTGTAGAGGGAATCTGAACTATCAGAAAAGAGTTGCTCATGGGTGTTTTTAAATCGGTTTATCTTGTAGAGGGAATCTGAACTATCAGAAAAGAGTTGCTCATGGGTGTTTTTAAATCGGTTTATCTTGTAGAGGGAATCTGAACTATCAGGAAAGAGCTGCTCATGGGTGTTTTTAAATCGGTTTATCTTGTAGAGGGAATCTGAACTATCAGAAAAGAGTTGCTCATGGGTGTTTTTAAATCGGTTTATCTTGTAGAGGGAATCTGAACTATCAGAAAAGAGTTGCTCATGGGTGTTTTTAAATCGGTTTATCTTGTAGAGGGAATCTGAACTATCAGAAAAGAGTTGCTCATGGGTGTTTTTAAATCGGTTTATCTTGTAGAGGGAATCTGAACTATCAGAAAAGAGTTGCTCATGGGTGTTTTTAAATCGGTTTATCTTGTAGAGGGAATCTGAACTATCAGGAAAGAGCTGCTCATGGGTGTTTTTAAATCGGTTTATCTTGTAGAGGGAATCTGAACTATCAGAAAAGAGTTGCTCATGGGTGTTTTTAAATCGGTTTATCTTGTAGAGGGAATCTGAACTATCAGAAAAGAGTTGCTCATGGGTGTTTTTAAATCGGTTTATCTTGTAGAGGGAATCTGAACTATCAGAAAAGAGTTGCTCATGGGTGTTTTTAAATCGGTTTATCTTGTAGAGGGAATCTGAACTATCAGGAAAGAGCTGCTCATGGGTGTTTTTAAATCGGTTTATCTTGTAGAGGGAATCTGAACTATCAGAAAAGAGTTGCTCATGGGTGTTTTTAAATCGGTTTATCTTGTAGAGGGAATCTGAACTATCAGGAAAGAGCTGCTCATGGGTGTTTTTAAATTGGTTTATCTTGTAGAGGGAATCTGAACTATCAGGAAAGAGCTGCTCATGGGTGTTTTTAAATCGGTTTATCTTGTAGAGGGAATCTGAACTATCAGGAAAGAGCTGCTCATGGGTGTTTTTAAATCGGTTTATCTTGTAGAGGGAATCTGAACTATCAGGAAAGAGCTGCTCATGGGATCTGAATTATGTATTTATTCTTCTTTGTGATGGTGTCTGTTTGGTCAGTTCACTGATGCTGCATCTAATTCTCCTCAGCGACTATTGGTCAGACATCAATTAGTGGTTGATGAGTAAGACACATGTGCAACAGTTGGGTATCTATTGATGAAACGTTTCGCCTGCACAGTAGGCATCTTCATTCAAATACAGAGGCAGCAGTGTAGTGTAATTAACATGATGTAATCAGATCATCAACTTCGAAGAAATAGTGTGAGGTGGTCAGTCCCTCAGCCTGGAGAAGAGTTCAGCGTCTCGGTCTGAAGGGACTGACCGCCTCAGATACGATTGGTCAGACATCAACTACAGGCTACTAAAGGGGAGCTAATAATTCTTAATCATACTTACTCGTGTAACAATTTCCCTTTGAAATGGGAAAGAATCAAGATTTTTTCCAGGAAACGACCTACACCGCGTAAGTGTTTGGAAGCCGCTGTGAGAGCAGACCTTAACACTTTCCAGAGAAAATTAGTAGCCGTGGCATTTGCAAAGTCGTGGTAAAAGCATTGGTGTTCCTGTGTGTGTGTGTGTGTGTGTGTGTGTGTGTGTGTGTGTGTGTGTGTGTGTGTGTGTGTGTGTGTGTGTGTGTGTGTGTGTGTGTGTGTAATTATTTATGCAATAAGATCACACAGTAAACAGGTGATATAACGGTTCCTTGATAATGTGATAAATCACGATATCTCTACGAAGTTCACTGTTTTTTCAGTGGGTTTTGTGTACATATTTATAGAGAAAACCACATTCATCTGTACAGAAGTGACAAATATTTTCTATTCTACTCTCAAGTTAGTTGAGAGAAAGCACTCCGTAGCACTCACAAGCGAAATTCACCGGGATGATAACAGACGCAATCTTCCCACCCGGATATCAGATCCTCAGGAAAGATAGAGGGAGCAGATGGGGAGGAGTTGCACTCATTAAAAACCGATGGGGTTTTGAGGAAATGGAAGGAATGGACCAAATGGGCGAAAGGTGCTACACAACAGCTACAATTCAGTCTGAGGGACATAAGGTAGTAATTGCAGTGATGTACAACCCGCCACTGAACTGTAGGAGGCCAAGGGAAGAATATGAAGAGAGAAACAGAGCAATGGTGGACAAACACTAGCTAAGGTGGCCAGAAAAGCTCAAATGGGTAGATCAATGTTACTAGTTATGGGTGATTTCAATCACAGGAAGATAGATTGGGAAAACATGGAGCCACATGGGGGTCCCGAAACATGGAGAGCCAAGATGATGGATGTGGTACTGGAAAACCTCATGCATCAACATGTTAAGGACACCACCAGAGAAAGAGGCAAGGACGAACCAGCAAGACTGGACCTGGTATTCACCCTGAGCAACTCGGACATCGAGGCCATCACATATGAAAGGCCCCTCGGAGCTAGTGATCACGTGGTCCTAAGCTCTGAATACATAGTAGAGTTACAGGTGGAGAGGGTAACAGGAGTAGGATGGGTAAAGCCAAACCAGAAAATTTTGGACTACATTGTATGAGGAACCTCCTGCAGGAGATTCAGTGGGAGAGTTGGTAGGAAATCAGTAAACAAAATGGACTATGTGACAAAATGTAAGGAGACAAAGGAGGAGTCTGTTCCCAAGGGCAACAGAAATAATGGGAAGAGCAGAAGGAGCCTTCGGCTTTCCCAGAGGTGAAGGGAGGAAAAAACTAAGTGTGCCAGAAAAAGGAAAAAAGTACATTAGACAAAGGACCCAGGAAAATAAAGAGATTAGTCGAAAAAACAGAAACGAGTATGTACAGATAAGTAGGGAGGCCCAGCTGCAGTACGAAAACGACACAGCATCGAAAGTCAAGTCTGACCCGAAGGTGTTGTATAGCCACATCAGGAGGAAGAAAACAGTCAAGGACCAGGTAATCAGGCTGAGTAAGTAATGTGGGGAGTTCACAAGAAACGACCAAGAAGTATGTGAGGAGCGCGACATGAGATTTAAGGAACTAATTACAGTGGAGACAGGAAGGACTCTGGGAAGTCAGAACAGAGGCAAACACCAACAAGGAATATACCAACAAGTGTTGGATGAAATACACACAACAGAGGAGGAGGAGGTCAAGAAGCTGCTAGGTGAACTTGAAACCTCAAAGGCGGTGGGGCCGGACATCTCTCTGTGGGTCCTTAGGGAGGGAGCAGAGACCTGTGTGTGTGCCACTAATAACAATTCTCAACACAACCATTGAAACCACCTGAGGTATGGAAGACTGTAAATGTAGTCCCCAATAAGGAAAGAGACAGACACGAGGCACTAAACTACAGACCTGTGTCACTGACGTGTATAGTATGCATAGTCATGGAGAACAATATCAGGAGGAGAGTGGTGGAGCACCTGGAAGGGAACAAGCTTATAAACGACAACCAGCACGGTTTCAGGTAAGGAAAATCCTGTTTCACAAACCTACTGTAGTTTTATGACAAGGTAACGGAAGTAAGACACGAAAGGGGTGGATAGGTTGCATTTTCTTGGATTGCAACAAGGCCTTCGACACAGTTCCTCACAAGAGATTAGTGCAAAAGCTAGATGATCAGTCATGCATAACAGGAAGGGCATTGTAATAGATCAGAGAATACCTGACAGAGAGGCAACAACGAGTCATGGTACGTGATGAGGTATCACAGTGGGCACCTGTGACGAGCGGGGTTCTACAAGGGTCAGTCCTAGGACCTGTGCTATTTTTGGTACATGTGAATGACGTGACGGAAGGGATAGACTCGGAAGCGTCCCAGTTCGCAGATAATGTGAAGTTAATGAGAATTAAATCGGATGAGGATCAGGCAGGATTACAAAGAGACCTGGACAGGCTGGAGGCCTGGTTCAGCAATTGGCTCCTTGAATTTAACCCCGCCAAATGCAAAATTATTAAGATGGAGGAAGAGCAAAGATGACCGCAGACAGAGTATAGGCTAGGTGGCCAAACACTGCAAACCTCACTCAATGAAAAGGATCTTGGGGTGAGT
>NW_027195081.1:65000-77500 GCF_038502225.1 Cherax quadricarinatus
TGTTACAGTTCTGGAGGTGGGAAGTACAGTACCTGCACTCTGAAGGATGAGTGAGGATGTTACAGTTCTGGAGGTGGGAAGTACAGTACCTGTACTCTGAAGGATGGGTGAGGATGTTACAGTTCTGGAGGTGGGAAGTACAGTACCTGTACTCTGAAGGATGAGTGAGGATGTTACAGTTCTGGAGGTGGGAAGTACAGTACCTGCACTCTGAAGGATGGGTGAGGATATTACAGTTCTGGAGGTGGGAAGTACAGTACCTGTACTCTGAAGGATGAGTGAGGATGTTACAGTTCTGGAGGTGGGAAGTACAGTACCTGCACTCTGAAGGATGAGTGAGGATGTTACAGTTCTGGAGGTGGGAAGTACAGTACCTGCACTCTGAAGGATGAGTGAGGATGTTACAGTTCTGGAGGTGGGAAGTACAGTACCTGTACTCTGAAGGATGGGTGAGGATGTTACAGTTCTGGAGGTGGGAAGTACAGTACCTGCACTCTGAAGGATGGGTGAGGATGTTACAGTTCTGGAGGTGGGAAGTACAGTACCTGCACTCTGAAGGATGAGTGAGGATGTTACAGTTCTGGAGGTGGGAAGTACAGTACCTGTACTCTGAAGGATGAGTGAGGATGTTACAGTTCTGGAGGTGGGAAGTACAGTACCTGCACTCTGAAGGATGAGTGAGGATGTTACAGTTCTGGAGGTGGGAAGTACAGTACCTGTACTCTGAAGGATGAGTGAGGATGTTACAGTTATGGAGGTGGGAAGTACAGTACCTGCACTCTGAAGGATGAGTGAGGATGTTACAGTTATGGAGGTGGGAAGTACAGTACCTGTACTCTGAAGGATGAGTGAGGATGTTACAGTTATGGAGGTGGGAAGTACAGTACCTGTACTCTGAAGGATGAGTGAGGATGTTACAGTTATGGAGGTGGGAAGTACAGTACCTGTACTCTGAAGGATGAGTGAGGATGTTACAGTTATGGAGGTGGGAAGTACAGTACCTGCACTCTGAAGGATGAGTGAGGATGTTACAGTTATGGAGGTGGGAAGTACAGTACCTGCACTCTGAAGGATGGGTGAGGATGTTACAGTTCTGGAAGTGGGAAGTACAGTACCTGCACTCTGAAGGATGAGTGAGGATGTTACAGTTATGGAGGTGGGAAGTACAGTACCTGCACTCTGAAGGATGAGTGAGGATGTTACAGTTATGGAGGTGGGAAGCACAGTACCTGTACTCTGAAGGATGGGTGAGGATGTTACAGTTCTGGAGGTGGGAAGTACAGTACCTGCACTCTGAAGGATGGGTGAGGATGTTACAGTTCTGAAGGTGGGAAGTACAGTACCTGTACTCTGAAGGATGAGTGAGGATGTTACAGTTCTGGAGGTGGGAAGTACAGTACCTGCACTCTGAAGGATGAGTGAGGATGTTACAGTTTTGGAGGTGGGAAGTACAGTACCTGCACTCTGAAGGATGGGTGAGGATGTTACAGTTCTGAAGGTGGGAAGTACAGTACCTGTACTCTGAAGGATGAGTGAGGATGTTACAGTTATGGAGGTGGGAAGTACAGTACCTGTACTCTGAAGGATGAGTGAGGATGTTACAGTTCTGGAGGTGGGAAGTACAGTACCTGCACTCTGAAGGATGGGTGAGGATGTTACAGTTCTGGAGGTGGGAGGTACAGTACCTGTACTCTGAAGGATGAGTGAGGATGTTACAGTTCTGGAGGTGGGAAGTACAGTACCTGCACTCTGAAGGATGAGTGAGGATGTTACAGTTATGGAGGTGGGAAGTACAGTACCTGCACTCTGAAGGATGGGTGAGGATGTTACAGTTCTGAAGGTGGGAAGTACAGTACCTGTACTCTGAAGGATGAGTGAGGATGTTACAGTTCTGGAGGTGGGAAGTACAGTACCTGTACTCTGAAGGATGGGTGAGGATGTTACAGTTCTGGAGGTGGGAAGTACAGTACCTGCACTCTGAAGGATGGGTGAGGATGTTACAGTTCTGGAGGTGGGAAGTACAGTACCTGTACTCTGAAAGATGAGTGAGGAAGTTACAGTTCTTGAGGTGGGAAGTACGGTACCTCTACTCTGAAGGATGAGTGAGGATGTTACAGTTCTGGAGGTGGGAAGTACAGTACCTGTACTCTGAAGGATGAGTGAGGATGCTACAGTTCTGGAAGTGGGAAGTACAGTACCTACACTCTGAAGGATGAGTGAGGATGTTACAGTTATGGAGGTGGGAAGTTCAGTACCTGTACTCTGAAGGATGAGTGAGGATGTTACAGTTATGGAGGTGGGAAGTACAGTACCTGCACTCTGAAGGATGAGTGAGGATGTTACAGTTCTGAAGGTGGGAAGTACAGTACCTGTACTCTGAAGGATGAGTGAGGATGTTACAGTTCTGGAGGTGGGAAGTACAGTACCTGTACTCTGAAGGATGAGTGAGGATGTTACAGTTCTGGAGGTGGGAAGTACAGTGCCTGTACTCTGAAGGATGAGTGAGGATGTTACAGTTCTGGAGTTGGGAAGTACAGTACCTGCACTCTGAAGGATGGGTGAGGATGTTACAGTTCTGGAGGTGGGAAGTACAGTACCTGTACTCTGAAGGATGAGTGAGGATGTTACAGTTCTGAAGGTGGGAAGTACAGTACCTGTACTCTGAAGGATGAGTGAGGATGTTACAGTTCTGGAGGTGGGAAGTACAGTACCTGTACTCTGAAGGATGAGTGAGGATGTTACAGTTCTGAAGGTGGGAAGTACAGTACCTGTACTCTGAAGGATGAGTGAGGATGTTACAGTTCTGGAGGTGGGAAGTACAGTACCTCTACTCTGAAGGATGAGTGAGGATGTTACAGTTCTGGAGGTGGGAAGTACAGTACCTGCACTCTGAAGGATGAGTGAGGATGTTACAGTTCTGGAGGTGGGAAGTACAGTACCTGCACTCTGAAGGATGGGTGAGGATGTTACAGTTATGGAGGTGGGAAGTACAGTACCTGTACTCTGAAGGATGAATGAGGATGTTACAGTTCTGGAAGTGGGAAGTACAGTACCTGCACTCTGAAGGATGAATGAGGATGTTACAGTTCTGGAAGCGGGAAGTACAGTACCTGCACTCTGAAGGATGAGTGAGGATGTTACAGTTCTGGAGGTGGGAAGTACAGTACCTGCACTCTGAAGGATGAATGAGGATGTTACAGTTCTGGAGGTGGGAAGTACAGTACCTGCACTCTGAAGGATGAATGAGGATGTTACAGTTCTGGAGGTGGGAAGTACAGTACCTGCACTCTGAAGGATGAATGAGGATGTTACAGTTCTGGAAGTGGGAAGTACAGTACCTGCACTCTGAAGGATGAATGAGGATGTTACAGTTCTGGAAGTGGGAAGTACAGTACCTGTACTCTGAAGGATGGGTGAGGATGTTACAGTTCTGGAGGTGGGAAGCACAGTACCTGCACTCTGAAGGATGGGTGAGGATGTTACAGTTCTGGAAGTGGGAAGTACAGTACCTGCACTCTAATGGATGTATCTTGATATTGCAACCTTGAGGGTCAATTTACTAGCAACATTTTAATCTTGCTAGACACGATAGATGAATGTTGCTGACTGATTATCGTTCACCGGTTCACACAACCTCGATTGCAAACAGCCGCTGCGCAAACGTAAACAGACAGCAACACATCTCAAAACCTCCCCGCATCGTCTGAAAACGTTTCCAAGTTTGATAATCCTTTAAAACTCATAAGATAACCTCCAGAAAACTAAAATAACTTTGAAAAACCCAAGTTATTATTAACCAATCTCCACAGACGTGTAAAGCTGAAGTTTCTATAAACACAACTACTGGAAATTCACTTCATTTTTTATGATAAAAATGATTTAAGAAGCCGTTTGATGCCTGGAAAACTTAATCTTTCCAGAGAAACCTTTAATAATATTTCCGCTGGAAGAAATCTCACTGTGTAAAGCTGTTCCTTTTTCTTTGTGGTTTTATTAAGAGAGTTTGCGAGGCTGGAGTTGAAGTACTGCTGGAACTCGCTACGTGTGTGGATTAATTTCTTTACGTAAGTGTTCCTTCGTTCTGAAGAAAGTGAGACCTGGCGGGCAGTATGTTTTTGTGTAGTGTGTGTATAGTGTAGAAGGTACTGTCTACTCATGAGGTTTCGTATTTTCCTCCCCACACACCATCTCACCACACTTATGGTGCTCCACACACACCATCTCACTACACTTATGGTGCTCCACACACACCATCTCACCACACTTATGGTGCTCCACACGCACACACATCTCACCACACTTATGGTGCTTCACACACACACACACTGTGATGGAAAAGTTAAATAGATAGGAGTAGCGAGGGAGTATATAGTAATAGTTTGACTGCCGGCTACTTGTTAACGTAGGGTCAGTCTAGCTCCCACTATCCCTTCCCCTCCCTCTTCCCCCCCCCTGAAAGGTGACGTGTGGGGCTCCGGTCAAACAGTAAATCACTCGACTCACAGCTCCCAACACTACTCTTGAAAGGACAGAGAGGGTCACCTGCTAATCAACGAGTAGAATTGAAGGAGACGGACTAACGTTCTGAGACGTCCCAAATTCTGATCCACTTACCTGTTTGTGTATGCAAGTAGCAGGATATAACCCCTCATCATTGCAGTGGAAAAAACCTGCTTTCCTGTCATCTGGACGGATTATTGACGGCTATAAAATCTGTGAAGAACGAGCCGGTGGGTTGTCACCAACACCAGACACCCAAGTTCTATATTTATATATTAGCGTTGAATTCAGATATCATTTATATTTTTAATTTTCTTTAAGGTAGGATCAATATTTCATATTTAAGTGTTTTATATTTTATATTTTCTAAATAATAAAGTGTTTATGTTTGTCAGTTTTTGTTCTTTTTCTATTCATTAATTTTCCTGAGGAGGAGCCAGCCTTGGTAATACTGTCTGAAGTTGTTACAGGGCTGAGTAAGCCTTGGTAATACTGTCTGAAGTTGTTACAGGGCTGAGTAAGCCTTGGTAATACTGTCTGAAGTTGTTACAGGGCTGAGTAAGCCTTGGTAATACTGTCTGAAGTTGTTACAGGGCTGAGTAAGCCTTGGTAATACTGTCTGAAGTTGTTACAGGGCTGAGTAAGCCTTGGTAATACTGTCTGAAGTTGTTACAGGGCTGAGTAAGCCTTGGTAATACTGTCTGAAGTTGTTACAGGGCTGAGTAAGCCTTGGTAATACTGTCTGAAGTTGTTACAGGGCTGAGTAAGCCTTGGTAATACTGTCTGAAGTTGTTACAGGGCTGAGTAAGCCTTGGTAATACTGTCTAAAGTTGTTACACTGTAAGCCTTGGTAATAAAGTTGTTACAGGGCTTAATACTGAAGTTGTTACAAGCCTGAGTAAGCCTTCACACACACCATCTCATCACGCTTATGATTGGTATCCCCCCCAACACACCATCTCACTACTCGGTTATAATTACAGAACTGCCAACAATGTGGTGAAAATTCTCCTGGAGGGGGTGTCAGCCCCTTCAGCCCCCCCCCCTGAGGGACTCAGCCTTCCAGAGGGGCTGATAGCATCTAGCTTCCTGATCAACAGTTTAATAATTAACACATGTACTCTGGAACGTCACAGAGTGTTAGTGTATACCAGTGACAGACAATTGACAAAAATGACTCTTTGCCAGAGGAGGAAAAGCACAGTAAACTCCTGCAACACTTTATGCACATGTGGGACAATAATGAATTCTCAGTGATCGAAACACATAAAAAAATCAAGCATTTGTGTTGCAAACTGTTGCATTAAGCAAGTAGGGAAACTATGCTGAAATCAACGGCTAGAGGCAGCACCGAAGAGACGCCAGGACGGCGAGAGGCGTCATACATCGAACTACAATAAACCACCGAACGAGGAGCGCGTTACGCGTGCATTGACCTTAACAAAGGAAGTACCAGTGCGTCCTCAACCTCACGAAAAATCTCCAACATCACAATAGAAATATTAAAAAGAAGTGTGTGCACCTTCTTGTAGTGATATTATAGTGAGATGAACAAATAGACAAGTACTGAAGATCATAGAGTGACAGTAAAGGACGTGTGACATTCCTCAGAGACACTTTTCTTCGATCAAGACACCGGATACCCGGGTGAATTTAGGGTCCGATACAAATACCCAGGTAACACTATTTTGACGTGTTATAGTTCAATTGACTGCACAGTTGAGAACTAATGTACGATATAGTTAGATTACCATAAACCCGGTAACTGGTGGGCCATCGAGTCCAAGCAGGTAATTAGCATCAACACTCATTTTCTGAGAAATGCCAATACCCCATTGAGGTAATCATATTTTCAATCAAACTAAGTTCCAGCAACAGTTTGCGTTACCTTAAACTTAGTTTGTGCCATTTACCCTACAAACAATATATTAGATTAATGACGTTAAAGGCACACTTGTCAAGACCACTTGGGAAAAATGGCAGGAAATCAGATTTGACCTCACGAAAGGAAGACCGGTTTCAAATCTGTAACAACAACGAGCCTTTTACCGGTCATAAAAGATAACAAAAGCGTAAGGAAGAGAGAAAATAATGTGAGCTATCTCCTGCCTCTCCCCAGGCTTTCTCACTTGATTTAATTGGACTCTGCTTTCATCTTGTAAATGCGATACTGGGGCCACTAATATCAAGGCCACTATTCAACGGCCCTCTACTCTAAAGCCATCTCGGCCTTTTATTAAACTCCTCAAAAGAGAGCGAAACGTTATTACTCTGTGAAGAGCATTAAAGAGCCAGCGGCCTGGGTCTCTCTCTCTCTCTCTCTCTCTCTCTCTCTCTCTGGCACTCTCCTTCTGGTTCTGTCTCTATACCTGGCTCTCTCTCTCTTTCCTCTAACTTACACCCTCGCTGTCTCTATATCTCCGTCTTAAAGCATTCTCTCTCTCTCTCTCTCTCTCTCTCTCTAAACTGTGAAAATTTTAAATTTCATTTGGGAGAAATGTCAATTAAAAAAGAAAGTCAGCTGAGGAACGACTCACCACCAGCTGAGGAATGACTCACCACCAGCTGAAGAATGACTCACCACCAGCTGAGGAACGACTCACCACCAGCTGAGGAATGACTCACCACCAGCTGAGGAACGACTCACCACCAGCTGAAGAATGACTCACCACCAGCTGAGGAACGACTCACCACCAGCTGAGGAATGACTCACCACCAGCTGAGGAACGACTCACCACCAGCTGAAGAATGGCTCACCACCAGCTGAAGAATGACTCACCACCAGCTGAGGAACGACTCACCACCAGCTGAGAGAGGAATGACTCACTACTGAGTGAGGAATGACTCACTACCAGGTGAGAGAGGAATGACTCACCACCAGCTGAGGAACGACTCACCACCAGCTGAAGAATGACTCACCACCAGCTGAAGAATGACTCACCACCAGCTGAAGAATGACTCACCACCAGCTGAGGAATGACTCACCACCGGCTGAGAGAGGAATGACTCACTACCAGGTGAGAGAGGAATGACTCACTACCAGGTGAGAGAGGAATGACTCACCACCAGCTAAGAGAGGAATGACTCACCACCAGCTGAGGAATGACTCACCACCAGCTAAGAGAGGAATGAATCACCACCAGCTGAGAGAATAATGACTCACCGCCAGCTGAGAGAGGAATGACTCACCACCAGCTGAGAGAATAATGACTCACCGCCAGCTGAGAGAGGAATGACTCACCACCAGCTGAGAGAATAATGACTCACCGCCAGCTGAGAGAGGAATGACTCACCACCAGCTGAGGAATGACTCACCACCAGCTAAGAGAGGAATGACTCACCACCAGCTGAGAGAGGAATGACTCACCACCAGCTGAGAGAATAATGACTCACCGCCAGCTGAGAGAGGAATGACTCACCACCAGCTGAGAGAATAATGACTCACCGCCAGCTGAGAGAGGAATGACTCACCACCAGCTGAGAGAATAATGACTCACCACCAGCTGAGAGAGGAATGACTCACCACCAGCTGAGAGAGGAATGACTCACCACCAGCTGAGAGAGGAATGACTCACCACCAGCTGAGAGAGGAATGACTCACCACCAGCTGAGAGGAGAATGACTCACCACCAGCTGAGGAATGAGTCAGGTGAGTAACTAGTGACTTGTACTTCTTGCAGTCAGACGACTTCCTCGAGGCTCTGAAATCTGATATTGGAAAATTTTACTCTTTTCTTGAAGCGGTGGTCGTGGGTGGTGGTCGTGGGTGGTCGTGGTTGGTAGTCGTGGGTGGTCGTGGGTGGTAGTCGTGGGTGGTCGTGGGTGGTAGTCGTGATTGGTGGTCGTGGGTGGTCGTGGTTAGTAGTAATTGGTGGTCGTGGGTGGTGGTCGTGGGTGGTCGTGGTTGGTAGTCGTGATTGGTCGTGGGTGGTGGTCGTGGTTGGTAGTCGTGGTTGGTAGTCGTGATTGGTGGTCGTGGGTGGTCGTGGGTGGTCGTGGGTGGTAGTCGTGATTGGTGGTCGTGGGTGGTGGTCGAGGGTGGTCGTGGTTGGTAGTCGTGATTGGTGGTCGTGGGTGGTAGTCGTGATTGGTGGTCGTGGTTGGTGATGGTAAGGGTAGTGGTCGTGGTTGGTGATGGTAAGGGTAGTGGTCGTGGTTGGTGGTGATGGTAAGGGTAGTGGTCGTGGTTGGTGGTGATGGTAAGGGTAGTGGTCGTGGTTGGTGGTGATGGTAAGGGTAGTGGTCGTGGTTGGTGGTGATGGTAAGGGTAGTGGTCGTGGTTGGTGATGGTAAGGGTAGTGGTCGTGGTTGGTGGTGATGGTAAGGGTAGTGGTCGTGGTTGGTGGTGATGGTAAGGGTAGTGGTCGTGGTTGGTGGTGATGGTAAGGGTAGTGGTTGCCATAGCTGGGTTGGTAGAACACACACATCTCCCACACTGAGATCCGCAGTTCGATCCCTAGTACGAGTAAAAACATTAAGACGCATTTCTCTAAGACACCTACTGCCACTGTACACCTAACAATAAGTAGGTACCTGAATGTTAGCCAACTGGTGTGGCTCGCATCCTGGGGGCAAAACTGACCTAATTCACCCGAAATGGTCTGCATAACAAGGATCACTGTAGACAGTAGTACGTCACTGACCTCAGCTATGGTTGGTACACGTTATACATGTACTTGTGAACACTTTAAATTATACTTGTATACTGGAGGTTACCTGGAGGTTATTCCGGGGATCAACGCCCCCGCGGTCCGGTCCATGACCAGGCCTCCCGATGGATCAGGGCCTGATCAACTAGGCTGTTACTGCTGGCCGCATGCAGTCCAACGTACGAGCCACAGCCCGGCTGATCCGGCACTGACTTTAGGTATCTGTCCAGCTCTCTCTTGCAGGCAGCCAGGGGTTTATTGGCAATTCCCCTAATGCTTGATGGGAGGCTGTTGAACAGTCTTGGGCCCCGGACACTTATGGTGTTTTCCCTTAGTGTACCATTGGGGGCATTTTGCATCGCCTGCCCAGTCTTTTACTTTCGTAGGAAGTGATTTCTGTGTGCAGATTTGGGACCATTCCTTCCATGATTTTCCAAGTGTAGATTATGATATATCTCTCCCTCCTGCGTTCCAACGAGTACAAGTCAAATGCTTCCAAGCGTTCCCAGTAGTTAAGGTGCTTGACAGAACTTATACGTGCAGTAAAGGATCTCTGTACACTCTCTAGATCTGCGATTTCACCTGCTTTGAATGGAGATGTTAATGTACAGCAGTATTCCAGCCTAGAGAGAACAAGTGATTTGAAAAGGATCATCATGGGCTTGGCATCTCTCGTTTTGAAAGTTCTCATTATCCATCCTATCATTTTCTTTGCACGTGCGATCGTGGCACTGTTGTGATCCTTGAAAGTGAGATCCTCAGACATTACTACTCCCAGGTCCCTTACATTATTTTTCCGCTCTATTGTATGGCCGGAGTCAGTAGTATACTCTGTTCTAGTTATTATCTCCTCCAGTTTTCCATAACGGAGTAGTTGGAATTTGTCCTCATTGAACATCATATTGTTTACCGTTGCCCACTGGAAAACTTTGTTTATATCTTCTTGGAGGTTAACCGCGTCCTCAGCAGATGACAGCCTCATGCAGATCCTAGTATCATCCGCAAAGGATGATACGGTGCTGTGATGTATATCTCTGTTTATGTCTGATATGAGGATAAGGAATAAGATGGGGGAGAGTACTGTGCCTTGTGGAACAGAGCTCTTCACTATGGCAGCCTCCGATTTAACTCTGTTGACCACTACTCTTTGTGTTTGATTTGTTAGGAAGTTGAAGATCCATCTCCCCACTTTCCCAGTTATTCCTTTAGCACGTATTTTATGGGCTATTACGCCATGATCGCATTTGTCAAATGCTTTTGCAAAGTCTGTGTATATTACATCTGCATTCTGATTTTCTTCCAGTGCATCCAAGGCCATGTCATAGTGATCCAGTAGTTGTGAGGGGCAGGAGCGACCTGCCCTGAACCCATGTTGCCTTGGATTGTGCAGATTTTGGGAATCCAGGTGATTTGCAATCCTGCTTCTTAGCACTCTTTCAAAGATTTTTATGATGTGGGACGTCAGAGCTATTGGTCTATAGTTCTTAGCTAATGCTTTGCTGCCACCTTTATGGAGCGGGGCTATATCCGTTGTTTTAAGTGACTGTGGAATTTCACCAATGTCCAAGCTCCTCCTCCATAGTGTACTTAGGGCACGCGAGAGGGGTTTCTTGCAGTTCTTAATGAAAACAGAGTTCCACGAGTCTGGGCCCGGGGCTGAGTGCATAGGCATGTTGTCAATGGCTTTTTCGAAATCTATCGGAGTTAGGGTAATGTCGGAAATCTGGCATACATTTATGGAGTTTTGAGGTTCATTCATGAAGAAATCATTTGGGTCGTCGATCCTCAGACCGATTAGTGGTTCATTAAACACAGAGTCGTACTGGGATTTCAATATTTCACTCATTTCCTTGTTGTCATCTGTGTAAGTCCCATCCTGTCTGAGTAAGGGCCCGATACTAGATGTGGTATTTGCCTTGTTTTTGGCATATGAAAAGAAATACTTTGAATTTCTTTCAATTTCACTAATAGCTTTAAGCTCCTCCTGCCTCTCCTGGTTCCTGTAAGAGTCATTTAGCTTAAGTTCGATAGTTTCCACTTCCCTGGTCAGCGCCTCCTTTCGTGTATCAGATATTCTAGCACTCCTGAGGAGCTCAGTGACTCTTCGTCGTCTTCTGTAGAGGGAGCGTCTTTTTCTCTCCAGTTTACTCCTGCTCTTCTTCTTTCTTAGGGGAATATGCCTAGAACATGCTTCGGCTACCAGGAAGTTGATCCTTTTAAGGCACTGGTTTGGATCCATGTCATTTAAGATATCTTCCCAACATGTTTCGTTTAGGACATGGTCTACCTAGTCCCAGTTGATGTTCTTGTTGTTGAAGTTGTATTTTGTGAAGACACCTTCACAGGTACATGCATTCTGCTGATCAGGACCCCTATGCATGTACGTCTGGACTTCGATTAGATTGTGATCGGAATTAGTTGTTTTTGATATTCTTATGTCTCTTATCAGGTCCTCATTATTTGTGAAGATAAGGTCAAGCGTGTTTTCTAGTCTTGTTGGCTCCACTATCTGCTGGCTTAAGGTGTGTTTTTCGCAGAGACTTAGTAGCTCATGTGTGTGTGACCTTTCATCTGCGCTACCTCCGGGGATTGTTTCAGCTATAACATTATTTGCTACATTCTTCCATTTTGTATGCCTTAGGTTGAAATCACCAAGCAGTAAGATGTTTGGGGATGGAGCTGGAAGGTTTTCCAAACAGTAATCGATTTTCAGTAGCTGTTCCTTGAACTGTTGGGAGGTTGCATCTGGTGGCTTGTATACAACCACAATGACTAGGTTTTGGTTCTCGATCTTTATTGATAGAACTTCAACTACCTCATTTGTGGTATTCAGCAACTCCGTGCAGATAAGGGACTCTTTGACATACAGGCCAACCCCCCCTTGTTGCCTGTTTTTTCTGTCGCATCTAAAAAGGTTGTAACCACTTATCCATATTTCACTGTCAAAGTGATCTTTTGTGTGAGTCTCTGTGAAGGCTGCAAACATTGCATTAGACTCCTCTAGAAGTCCACTGATAAAAGGTATTTTGTTGTTGGTGGATGGCTTAAGGCCCTGTATATTAGCAAATATGAACGAGGTTGTATTCTGTGTTTGTTGGGGGGGGTTTTGTTATTGGCATCAGTAGTTGTAATTCTGGAGAGCCATGGGTGGCCACTGGCTGCGCCTCCAGTCCAACAAGGCTCCAAGGTGGACTATTTTTGTTATTTCCTTCCATTTTCTTTTTTCGTTTCCTGCCACTAAAAAATCACCTGGAGTTGGGTTGTCGTAGCTACTATTGTTTGTCTTGTGGGGTCTGGATATATTCTTAAAATATTTCTTGACCAGCCAGGCTGTGGTTCGTAGTTCGGAGT
>NW_027195081.1:82500-175000 GCF_038502225.1 Cherax quadricarinatus
CCAGGCTAGGAGTACCAGGCTAGGAGTACCAAGCTAGGAGTACCAAGCTAGGAGTACCAGGCTAGGAGTACCAGGCTAGGAGTACCAGGCTAGGAGTACCAAGCTAGGAGTACCAGGCTAGGAGTACCAGGCTAGGAGTACCAGGCTAGGAGTACCAGGCGACTTACAACAGCCTTCACAGACAAAGTCTGACGATCCTTGCTCTGAAATCTACACCAGACTGCACCAGTTGGTTGGTTAATGGGGTTTGAGGTTAATCTACTACACGAAGGTTGGTTAATGAAGGTTGGTTAATGGGGTTTGAGGTTAATGTACTACACGAAGGTTGGTTAATGAAGGTTGGTTAATGGGGTTTGAGGTTAATCTACTATACGAAGGTTGGTTAATGAAGGTTGGTTAATGGGGTTTGAGGTTAATCTACTACACGAAGGTTGGTTAATGGGGTTTGAGGTTAATCTACTACACGAAGGTTGGTTAATGAAGGTTGGTTAATGGGGTTTGAGGCTAATCTACTACACGAAGGTTGGTTAATGAAGGTTGGTTAATGGGGTTTGAGGTTTATCTACTACACGAAGGTTGGTTAATGGGGTTTCAGGCTAATCTACTACACGAAGGTTGGTTAATGGGGTTTGAGGTTAATCTACTACACGAAGGTTGGTTAATGAAGGTTGGTTAATGGGGTTTGAGGTTTATCTACTACACGAAGGTTGGTTAATGGGGTTTGAGGTTTATCTACTACACGAAGGTTGGTTAATGGGGTTTGAGGTTTATCTACTACACGAAGGTTGGTTAATGGGGTTTGAGGTTTACTACACGAAGGTTGGTTAATGGGGTTTGAGGTTTATCTACTACACGAAGGTTGGTTAATGGGGTTTGAGGTTTATCTACTACACGAAGGTTGGTTAATGGGGTTTGAGGTTTATCTACTACACGAAGGTTGGTTAATGGGGTTTGAGGTTTATCTACTACACGAAGGTTGGTTAATGGGGTTTGAGGTTTACTACACGAAGGTTGGTTAATGGGGTTTGAGGTTTACTACACGAAGGTTGGTTAATGGGGTTTGAGGTTTATCTACTACACGAAGGTTAGTTAATGGGGTTTGAGGTTTATCTACTACACGAAGGTTGGTTAATGGGGTTTGAGGTTTATCTACTACACGAAGGTTGGTTAATGGGGTTTGAGGTTTACTACACGAAGGTTGGTTAATGGGGTTTGAGGTTTATCTACTACACGAAGGTTAGTTAATGGGGTTTGAGGTTTATCTACTACACGAAGGTTGGTTAAGGTTGGTTAATGGGGTTTGAGGTTTATCTACTACACGAAGGTTAGTTAATGGGGTTTGAGGTTTATCTACTACACGAAGGTTGGTTAATGGGGTTTGAGGTTTATTACTACACGAAGGTTGGTTAATGGGGTTTGAGGTTTATCTACTACACGAAGGTTGGTTAATGGGGTTTGAGGTTTATCTACTACACGAAGGTTGGTTAATGGGGTTTGAGGTTTATCTACTACACGAAGGTTAGTTAATGGGGTTTGAGGTTTATCTACTACACGAAGGTTGGTTAATGGGGTTTGAGGTTTATCTACTACACGAAGGTTGGTTAATGGGGTTTGAGGTTTATCTACTACACGAAGGTTGGTTAATGGGGTTTGAGGTTTATCTACTACACGAAGGTTGGTTAATGGGGTTTGAGGTTTATCTACTACACGAAGGTTGGTTAATGGGGTTTGAGGTTTATCTACTACACGAAGGTTGGTTAATGGGGTTTCAAACATGTTTGCTACATGAAGGTTAAGTCTGTATGTCACCTGTACATCACCAGACAGGAATACTTAAATACTTAAAACAATGATTCAACACGCGCCACGGTGTTTACATCTTGTGAGATAACGGATAACGGATAACGGATAACGGTCCGTTGCACTAACGGCTCACAAACGGATGTTCATGACGATATAACACAATGATCCTATCCAGCACGACTTCACCATCTTTTCAGGACGGAGGTTCAAGCCTTCCCTTCTCACTGCATGTTCCACACGGGTTTACCGTTCCTCCGCTTCGATTCGCAGTGAGGTCCGTGTGTGACTCTGGTCTGACATGCGATATGCAGATTACTTCTAATTTATAAGTAATCTGGTCTGAGACTAGGGGCTGGCGGCGCCACAGGAATTTCGTGCAAGTTGCGTGTCTTCCTGCACGCTATGGTCCTCGACCCGTATGTATACACCTTCCCCTGGGGAGGTTATGCAAGACCTGGGGGTTACGGTAACGCCAGTGTGTTTATGCAAATCACTGTGGGTTATGCATGTCCCTGTCGGGGTATGCAGGCCCCTGTGGGGTTACACAGGCCCCTGTAGGGGTTATGCAGGCCCCTGTAGGGGTTATGCAGGCCCCTGTGGGGGTTAGGTAGGTGTCTGTGGATTTATGTAGGTCCCTGTCGGTTTATGCAAAACGCTCTCAGGGGCTGTGATGACAGATGTCACACTCCCAGGGGTTAAAATATCAGGTGTCACGCTCCAGGGGTTATAATGACAGATGTCACATATCCCAGGGGTTATAATGACAGATGTCACATATCCCAGGGGTTGTGATAGATGTCACACTTCCCCAGGGGTTGTGATGGATGTCACTCTTACCCAGGGGTTGTAAAAGATGTCACACTTCCCCAGGGGTTGTGATAGATGTCACACTTCCCCAGGGGTTGTGATAGATGTCACACTTCCGCAGGGGTTGTGATAGATGTCACACTTCCCAAGGGGTTATGATGTCACACTTCCCAAGGGGTTGTGATAGATGTCACACTTCCCAGGGGTTGTGATGACAGATGTCGCGCCCCCAGGGGTCAAAGACTGCTATTAGAGCGTCATTACTGGGATTTACGTGAGTTCAGAGCTCCTTCATTTGTCCTCCAGAGATTTATACAGCCTGCATTTTGTCTCTCTAAATCTAAAGTGGCTGGGGACGACGCAAGGTATTTCTGGACATATATCACCATTACTCTCAAGGCGAGACATGGTCCAGAGTCTCACCCAGAGAGAGAGAACTTTGCTCTCGTTACCGCTACGTCTCTCTCGTTGCTACATTTCGCTCACTGAGAGATCTGGAGAGACTTATCACACGTCTCGGACAGAGCCGCTCTGCAGGAGTTCAGAAACTCAGTGTCTCCTAAGTAGATGAGGAGCTGTAGCTCAACGCCTACTGCTAATACTACTAGTCTTACTATTAATACTACTCTATTACTACCACTATCAGCCTGGCGCGTACACCATACTCATGTCATTGGTCTGGTTAGTTCAGGATATCATGTCAGAATCTGCCGACATGCAGAGCCTACAAGACGTGGTCTGGTCTGACGTTGGCTAGCAAGGGCAGTGACCTGAAGCCATGTGTAACCTCTTGGTTGTACCTCGTTGAATCACTAATTTAAAAAAGTGTGCTGGGGTAGCCAGTTCTTAAAGAATTCGGTTCTTGAGAATGAGGTTTAAAGATGGCAGACGTATGCTAATAACTTCAGAAAAGCGTATGATCCATTTTTCTTTCACAAGCCCTTGCACCCACATTTACGTTGCACCTCGTGCCTCGGAGTTTCACGATAGAATTTCACGTAACTGAAACATTCACAAATCGAACAGCTTCCTCTCGAGGGTGTCCTCCAGTGTACGAAATTCACGAATACCCTACGAAAACATCTGGCTACTAAGTAAGAACAAACTTATAGCTAGTAAGTGCATTTCTCAAAGCTATATAACCCTTGACACACTATGAACTGTTCCATGTTATTAGTCAACACTGATATCTTGTCTCCTCAGGTGAGAACACTGGGGGTGTGTTTCCTTAAGACACCTCCTGCCCCTGATCACCTAGCAGTAAGTAGGTACTAGGGTGTTAGCCGACTGGTGTGGGTGGCATCCTTAGGATACAAAATTAACTTTCCCAAAATGCTCTGCATAACCATGGACTTTGTAGAGAGTATGTCATTAATGTCAGCTATGGTATGTATAAGTTGCATCATATACTTACAGAAATACACAATATTATTAATACCGTGACTGGGACAATACACAAATAACTCGCACATGGGAGAAAAAGCTAATAGCAACGTTTCGGTCCTTGTGTGACCGAAACATCATCATAAGTTCCAATGTGCCAAATATATGTGTTAAGTATGATCTACATGAATAAATGGTTTACAAACCCGACGAGAAATTCAGGAATCTTCAGTGCAAAGAAAGGTGGAAGATGAGAAGGATTCTGAGGTACTCAGTCCCTCGTCTACCAAAAGCACATTAATGGTATTGACAAATTAGTTATATATATACCAAACACTATGACTATATATGCCACCTGGCATTCATAGCCGTAATAAAAATAGATAAAATAGATAAAAATAAAAATCAGGGATAAGAGTAAAAAAAAAATCGAATAAATATTTTCAGAAAAAATAAAATAGACACCAGAATAAAAAAAAATTATTATTAATATGAAAACACTACTGAAAATTCTCCGAGGTCTCAACGGGCACCCCGATGATTATGCTCTGATATAGCCTAACATAGTCTCACTCTAATATAGCCTCTAACAAGCCTCTAACATAGCCTCACTAACATAACCTAACGTAGCCTGCTAACATAGCCTAACATAGCCTCGCTCTAACAACCTCTAACATAGCCTCGCTCTAACAACCTCTAACATAGCCTGCTAACATAGCCTCGCTCTAACATAGCCTAACAACCTCACTAACATAGCCTCACTCTAACATAGCCTCTAACATAGCCTCTAACAGCCTCACTAACATAACCTAACGTAGCCTGCTAACATAGCCTAACATAGCCTCGCTCTAACAACCTCTAACATAGCCTGCTAACATAGCCTCACTAACATAGCCTCACTAACATAGCCTGCTAACATAGCCTCGCTCTAACATAGCCTAACAACCTCACTAACATAGCCTCACTCTAACATAGCCTCTAACATAGCCTCACTAACATAGCCTGCTAACATAGCCTCTCTCTAACAACCTCTAACATAGCCTGCTAACATAGCCTCACTAACATAGCCTGCTAACATAGCCTGCTAACATAGCCTAACATAGCCTAACAACCTCACTAACAGCCTGCTAACATAGCCTCACTCTAACATAACCTCACTAACATAGCCTGCTAACATAGCCTAGCTCTAACATAGCCTAACATAGCCTCGCTCTAACATAGCCTGCTAACATAGCCTCACTAACATAACCTCACTAACATAGCCTGCTAACATAGCCTGCTAACATAGCCTCGCTCTAACATAGCCTGCTAACATAGCCTCACTAACCTCACTCTAACATAGCCTAACATAGCCTCGCTCTAACATAGCCTGCTAACATAGCCTCACTAACATAACCTCTCTAACATAGCCTGCTAACATAGCCTCTAACATAGCCTTGCTCTAACATAGCTTAACAGCCTCGGTCTAACATAGCCTCGCTCTAAACCTCTCGCCAACACAGCCTCACCCTAACACAGAGCTACCAACACAGCCTCACCCTATCACAGACTACCAACACAGCCTCACCTTAACACAGGCTACCAACACAGCCTCACCCTAACACAGGCTACCAACACAGCCTCACCCTAACACAGGCTACCAACACAGCCTCACCCTAACACAGGCTACCAACACAGCTTCACCCTAAAACAGGATGCCAACGCAGCCTCACCTTAACACAGGCTACCAACACAGCCTCACCCTAACACAAGCTACCAACCTGTACAGCCTCACCCTAACACAAGCTACCAACACAGCCTCACCCTAACACAGGATGCCAACACAGCCTCACCCTAACACAAGGTACCAACACAGCCTCACCCTAACACAAGGTACCAACACAGTCTCACCCTAACACAAGCTACCAACACAGCCTCACCCTAACACAGGCTACCAACACAGCCTCACCCTATCACAGGCTACCAACACAGCCTCACCCTAACACAGGCTACCAACACAGCCTCACCCTAACACAGGCTACCAACACAGCTTCACCCTAACACAGGATGCCAACGCAGCCTCACCTTAACACAGGCTACCAACACAGCCTCACCCTATCACAGGCTACCAACACAGCCTCACCCTAACACAAGCTACCAATACAGCCTCACCCTAACACAGGATGCCAACACAGCCTCACCAAAACACAAGCTACCAACACAGCCTCACCCTAACACAGGCTACCAACACAGCCTCACCCTATCACAGACTACCAACACAGCCTCACCCTAACACAGGCTACCAACACAGCCTCACCCTAACACAGGCTACCAACACAGCCTCACCCTAACAGGCTACCAACACAGCTTCACCCTAACACATGATGCCAACGCAGCCTCACCCTAACACAGGCTACCAACACAGCCTCACCTTAACACAGGCTACCAACACAGCCTCACCCTATCACAGGCTACCAACACAGCCTCACCCTAACACAGGCTACCAACACAGCCTCACCCTAACACAGGCTACCAACACAGCCTCACCCTAACACAGGCTACCAACACAGCCTCACCCTAACACAGCCTACCAACACAGCCTCACCCTAGCACAGGCTACCAACACAGCCTCACCCTATCACAGGCTACCAACACAGCCTCACCCTAACAGAAGCTACCAACACAGCCTCACCCTAACACAGGCTACCAACACAGCCTCACCCTAACACAGGCTACCAACACAGCCTCACCCTAACACAGCCTACCAACACAGCCTCACCCTAACACAGCCTACCAACACAGCCTCACCCTAACACAAGCTACCAACACAGCCTCACCCTAACACAGGCTACCAACACAGCCTCAGCCTCACCCTATCACAGGCTACCAACACAGCCTCACTACCAACACAGCCTCACCCTATCACAGGCTACCAACACAGCCTCACCCTAACACAGCCTACCAACACAGCCTCACCCTAACACAAGCTACCAACACAGCCTCACCCTAACACAGCCTACCAACACAGCCTCACCCTAACACAGCCTCACCCTGACAGGTTTCCCTGGTCAGCTGCTAGAAGTCAAAATATATAAATATTGGAAGTGGCTCATTAAGATAACGTTTTCGTAATTATTATTGATTTTCGATACCATGAAATTTCCTAAATGGCCGATTTATATCTAAAAGGAATTAAATGACACTCAGATTAACTGACCTTTTTTCAACGATACGAAACTCGTTAAGATCGAGAATAAATCCTGTTTAAAACTAGTTTTAATTTTTTTTAGAGGGAATCTGAGTCGTTTTAGTGGTTTGTTTTGACAAAAGGCGTTCTGAAAATGTTCGTGTTCTGGTTTGTTATACTTGTAAGAACCTAAGAGGAACACTCCATTAGGCCTAGTGGTTCATAACACTATAGTAGGCCTACTGGCGCATACTAGGCAGGTCCTTGTTAACTCCAAATCCACTAACAAAAATATTTGTCCGACCCATTAGCTTTAGGTAAGTGTAGTTTTGATAAGGACTTGCCTTGTATGGGCCAGTAAGCCTTCTACAGTGCTCCTACAGCCTTAGGCGTCTCTCTCATGAGAGTGACAGACGTTCCAGAGTTGATAAACACAAAAATACGCAGAAAACAGCTGATATACACAAATATACGCAGAAAACATTCAATATCACAATATGCGTAGAGGAACAACACAAAAAAACAGCAGCCGGTAAAAAAAACAGCCAAAAAACACAGCAAAAACAAAACAGTGAAGAAAAACAAAGGCAACGGAAGGTTGCTGTTAAAACAAATAACAGTAGAAAAACAGTAGTAGCAACAAACAGCAATAAAAACAGTAAAACCAGGGAAAAAACAAGCGTATGTCAAACAAAACACACAGCTTAAAAGCGTAAAAATTGAAAAAATGATGAATAACACGCAACACTTGGGTATATACGGGAGGTGTATGTGGTGTATATACCGGGAGGTGTATGTGTCAGTGTATATACACCGGGAGGTGTATGTGTTAGTGTATATATACCGTGAGGTGTATGTGTCAGTGTATATATACCGTGAGGTGTATGTGTCAGTGTATATACACCGGGAGGTGTTTGTGTCAGTGTATATACACCGGGAGGTGTATGTGTTAGTGTATATATACCGTGAGGTGTATGTGTCAGTGTATATATACCGTGAGGTGTATGTGTCAGTGTATATACACCGGGAGGTGTATGTGTCAGTGTATATACACCGTGAGGTGTATGCGTTAGTGTATATATACCGTGAGGTGTATGCGTTAGTGTATATATACCGTGAGGTGTATGCGTTAGTGTATATATACCGTGAGGTGTATGTGTTAGTGTATATATACCGTGAGGTGTATGTGTCAGTGTATATATACCGTGAGGTGTATGTGTCAGCGTATATACGCCGTCAGGTGAATGAGTATATACGCTGGGAGGTGTGTGTCTCAGTGTATATACATCGTGAAGTGTATATCAATGTATACACATTTTATGTTAAAAACAGGTGGGGATAAAGTTTTTGAGTGGTTGGTGCTATTTAATAAATGTATGGAAGAGGGTAAGGTACCTAGGGGCTGGCAGAGAGCATGCATAGTTCCTTCGTATAAAGGCAAAGGGGATAAAAGAGAGTGTAAAAATTATAGGGGAATAAGTCTGTTGAGTATACCTGGTAATGTGTATGATAGTTATTTTTGAAAGAATTAAGAGTCAGGCGAAGAGAAGGATAGCAGATGAACAGGGAGGCTTTAGGAAGGGTAGGGGGTGTGTGGACCAGGTGTTTACAGTGAAACATTTAGGTGAACAGTATTTAGATCACTGTAAAGAGGTTATTGTGGCATTTATGGATTTGGAAATGGCGTATGACAGGGAAGCAATGTGGCAGTTGTTAGAAATGTATGGAATAGGAGGTAGGGTACTGAAAGCAGTGAAGAGTTTTTACGAGGATAGTGAGGCTCAGGTTAGAATATGAAGGAGAGAGAGGGGGAGATTATTTCCCAGTAAAAGTAGGCCTTAGACAAGGATGTGTGACGTCACCGTGGTTGCTCAATATATTTATAAATGGGGTTGTAATTTGTACAACTCTCATAATGTATGAGAGCTGTATATACAGAATTTTTTCATGTTTGTGGAATAAATTGATCCAATAAACACTGTCAGCATGACTCTTTTCATTCTGAGAGAATTTTTTTTCGTCCCCAAAAAATCCCTGAACTGAAGAGGAGTTGCAGAGGTTGGTGGACGAGTTTGGTAAGGTATGTAAAAGAAGAAAATTGAAAGTGGATGTAGGAAAGAGTAAGGTGATGAGAATAACAAAATTAGATAACGAAAGATTGGAAATCAAGGTGGAGGGAGAAAGTATGGAGGAGAAGAATGTATTCAGATATTTAGGAGTGGATGTGTCAGCAGATGGGTCTATTAAAGGTAAGGTGAATCATAGAAGTGATGAGAGGGAAAAAAGTGAGTGGTGCACTGAGGAGTCTGTGGAGACAAAGAACTTTGTCCATGGAAGCAAAGAGGGGAATGTATGAGAGTATAGTTATACCATCGCTCTTATGTGGGTGTGAAGCATGGGTGATGAATGTTACAACAGGGAGAAGGCTGGAGGCAGTGGAGATGTCGTGTCTGAGCGCAATGTGTGGTGTGAATATAATACAGAGAATTCGTAGTTTGAAAATTAGGAGGAGGTGCGAGATTACCAAAACTGTTATCCAGAGGGCTGAGGAAAGGTTGTTGAGGTGGTTCGGACATGTAGAGAAGATGGAACAAAATAGAATGACGTCGAGAGTGTATAAATCTGTAGTGGAGGGAAGGCTGGGTAGGGGTAGGCCTTGGAAAGGTTGGAGGGAGGGGGGCAAAGGAGGTTTTGTGTGCGAGAGGCTTGGACTTCCAGAAAGCATGCGTGAGCATGTTAGTTAGGAGCGAATGGAGACAAATGATCTTGACGTGCTGTTGGAGTGTGAGTAGGGCAATAATTATGAAGGATTCAGGGAAACCGACAGGCCGGACTTGAGTCCTGGAGATGGGAAGTACAGTGTCTGCACTCTGAAGGAGGGGTGTTAATGTTGCAGTTTTATAACTGTAGTGTAAACGCGCCTCTGGCAAGACAGTGATGGAGTGAATAACGGTGAAAGTTTTTCTTTTCCGGGCCACCCTACCTTGGTGGGAAACGGCCGATGTGCTAATAAATAAACAGAAATAAGTAGAAAGATTATGATGTAATCAGTCCATCAACCTGGGAGAAAGCGAATCTGAGATAGTCAGTCCCTCAGCCTGGAGAAGAGTTCAGCTCCATGGCCTGGAACGATATCGTTCCAGACCATGGAGCTGAACTCTTCTCCAGGCTGAGGGACTGACACCAAAAATGCTATTTCCTCATGGTTAATGGACTGATTACATTTTCATTTCACCACTACACCTTTTGCCTTTGTCTTCGACTAAAGAAGTCTACTGTGTAGGCGAAACGTTTCAACAAAGATACCCAACTGTTGCACATCAAGTCAGATATTACTTTTGAGTTCCTGGAACTTAAAATTCTTCGAGTCTTCAGGTTACCACTGGATAATTCCTCTTTTCTCGCTAAATTCTTTTTCCTCGTTATCATCACTCCTCTTCTCCAGCCTCTTCCTTTCACTTCCACTTCAATGTCCCCTCTTCGTCCTCGTTCCATAATATCTCTCAAACTTCGAGCTTTCTTTCCCCTCGGCTTAAGAATTTGAATCACCCTCCCTTCCTCTCTCATTTCCCCTTACTTCCTCCTATCTTCCATTCCACGTCTATTTTTCACTCTCTCCCTTTACACCTCCTTCCTTCCGTTCCACGACCTTCCCTTCCTCTCTTCTGGCCGTGAGCCATCCCGCCCAGAGGACTGAACACACTGCTTCCAGAGTTTTATGATTCTTTCTACCTGCGTTCTCACTGACGTCCGGACTAAGGCGGAAGGGGGACTTACATCATGGCAGTCATTAGGGGCGGAAAGCTGCTTCCTTTTCGCCAGCACTGACGACCATGAGGAGCTTTAAGAGATGTGTCTTTCTTTAATGAAGGTGTGTGTGGTGTCGTTTATACTCCCAGAGGGACGTTCAATGTCCAAAATTTAAGTAATAATAATAATAATAATCTTTATTTTTACAAGTACATGATTCAACTTATACAGACCATAGCTGACATCAGTGACATACTATGTAGCAAGCCCCTGGTTATGCAGCACATTTCCCACAACTTGGGTTAATTTTGTCCCCAGGATGCGACTCACTCCAGTCGACTAACACTCAGGTACCTACTTGATGAACAGGGACAGCGGGGGCCTTAAGGAAACGCGTCTTATTGTTTCTACCCATACCGGCGATCGAACCACGGACCTCAGTGTGTGAGGCAAGTGCGCTACCAACCGCTACAGGTACACAGAAAATAAAATTACATAAACTTAGGCGAGTATAGTAATTAATAAATGAGTTTAAACAATACTGAAACTAGCCGGAGATCGAACCCGAGGCTGGTTAAAATGTGCACCCTTGTCAGAGAGGCCGAGAGAGAGAGAGGCCAGAGAGAGAGAGAGAGAGAGAGAGAGAGAGAGAGAGAGAGAGAGAGAGAGAGAGATCGCAGTCAGCACAACACGATACTGCTACTGAGGACGGTCAAGATTCCCAGGTAGCAGTCTTATCCACTCAGCCACGAACTGTGGCATTCGTGGCTGAGTGGATAAGAGTGCTACCTGGGAATCTTGACCGTCCCCAGTAGCAGAATCGAGTCCTGCTATCTTTCTCTGGATATACCCACTTGTTTCTGCGTGGTGCAATATATATATATATATATATATATATATATATATATATATATATATATATATATATCTGTGTGTGTGTGTGTGTGTGTGTGTGTGTGTGTGTGTGTGTGTTTGTTTCAGTAAATATTTCTCAGAAATTAAATTTATGAAATTAAGAAATATGAAAAACGTGAAATGTGTGAAAACGAAATTCGCGAAAAATCACGAACAAATACGCGCAATTCACCGTCACGTCAGTTATTATATGTAAATCTTTCGAAAATCAATGATTGCATGATTAGGTTCAACCCCTCATGATTTTCTTACGTTCTTCCAAGAAAAAGTTCAGAATTAGTTCCGAAAAAGGTAAAATCATCTTTTCCGTGACTTCTTAATTATTTTCCGTCTAGTCTGGTATTAATGGAATACAATACACGCTGATAAATAAAACATATGCAACACCTGTGTGTCTTTGTGTCGATGTTTCGCCCTCCACTTGTTTCATTTTAATGTGGATTTATCAACACTAAGGTTCTAAATCCTTTTAACAAGACTGAGGGATTGACTACCTCACCTTTTGTATAGATTTCTCCAGTCTTCATATCATGTCTTGAAACTGTAGCGATAAAGCCACTGGAGAGCGAAATGTCTACAGATAAAGACACCCAGTTGCTACATATCTCTTCTGGATTAAGCATATCTCCCATGTAATTCCTGATTTCCTAATCTGTAGCAGCATACACACACGAGGCCTGGTCACAGACCTGGCCGAGGGGGCGTTGACCCCCCGGAACTCTCTCCACCACTTGGGGAAGGTGGATCGGGCACTGGTCTGGTAGTTTTATGGCTGACTTCCTATGGATTCGAATCCCAGTAAGTTCTGTTGTTTACAGTTCTGTCAGGGGAAGAACTGCGTGTCAAAACGTCTTGGAAAATCAATCACTGTTAGCAGAGACTTCATTTAGTTCAGCATTTCGCCCAAGGCTTGCCCAATATCGGGCGAAACATTGCATTCTTTTCCCCCGGTGTCTCGTTGTACTAAGTGGTAGGCTGGTAGGCTTCATATACCTCTGTCAACCTAAGTGACTTGTCTACCTCCTGGAGTACACCTGGAGGGTGTTCCAGGTGTCCAGGCCCCCGAGGCCTGGCCCATGACCAGGCCTCACGGTGGACCAGGACCTGATCAACCAGGCTTCTAACTACCGGCCGCACGTAATCCAACATACGAACCACCACCCGGCTGGTTAGGTACCGACTACGTGTTTATAAAAGGCTCATATCGTAATAACACTGCTTTAAATAAATAGAAGGTGTTTTCTAGTGTTTTTGCAGAATTTTTGTGAACCGGTGGGGCCTCGAACCCATGGCAGGTGAGTACTCAAGCTCACAGGCCGGTGTGCTAACCACTGAACCAGTGATAAACACAGAGGCCTGTGAGTCTGAGGAGTATTCTCTTGCCATGGGTTCGAACACCATCCTTTCTGCACTTCTGCAGTTTTTAATATTATCTGTATTTCTACATGTACAAGGTATACAGACCATATCTGACATCAGTGACATACTACTATATAGAAAGCCGCTTGTTATGCTGAGCATTTCCCGCAAATTAGGTTAGTTTTGTCCCAGGATGCGACCCACAAGAGTCCACTCAGGTACCCATTTTACTAATGGGTGAAGAGGGGCAGCAGGTGTCTTATGGAAACACGTCCTAATGCTTCCACCCGTACCTGGGATCGACCCCTGACCTCAATGAGATGAGTGCGCTAGGGATCGAAGTAGCGCACTCACTCTCCGCGGTCACTTTTCATTAGTGTCTGTTCAACTGTTTCCTGAAGAGCAGAACAGACGTAACAATAAAGAGGGAACAGAAGTGTTCCAATCCTGTACATTTCTATTCGTGTGAACACCCTCAAACACGTATTCGTTTAAACCCTTTTAATTAAAATGCTCCAGTACATTGATCCTACACTTACATTTGGTTAATTTCTCTCAAGTGAGGTTGATCTAACCTCAATAAGACGCACGACTGTATAAAACGTTAGTAAACAACTTTTAAAACGTAACTCAGAACCTACCCTTGACTCTGACTCTGAGAATATAAGGCGCAGCCTGATTATCCAAGACTTATCGTTGGGAAAAAAGGGCGCCTTATAACGAATTAAAAGGGCACAATACTGTGACTGGAACGATGCCCAAATAACCCGACCTGAACCATTTACAAAGTCACACTGCGCCTTATATGCCGGAAAATATGGTACTACGGCCTCAGGTTAAACGTAAAACGTAAAAAGGGTTTAAAAAGGTAAACAATAGATAGGATGCAGCTGGATACCGGACTACTTTTGTGTCATCACTAAAACTGAGGGCATCAAAGAGGATCTTCCACGTGGCGTGTATATCTATATTCCACTCTTGGTGTGACCTTTCTGGTACACTGCAGCGAATGTTATGTACATTAAGGTTTGTGCAGACAAACACACCCACAGGCGTTTGTGTCGCCCTAAGACGACTGTGGCTTGTGTAGTAGTGCACTAATTCTCTCGTGTGTGTGTTCGTGTATTGTCTATGTGTGTGTGTGTGTGTGTGTGTGTGTGTGTGTGTGTGTGTGTGTGTGTGTGTGTGTGTATATATATATATATATATATATATATATATATATATATATATATATATATATATATATATATATATATATATATACAAAACAATCACTGTGAAAGGATAGTGAAATTCCAAGCGTTTTCGTGACCTCTCACATTATCATGGGACTATGATAATGTGAAAAGTCACGAAAACGCTTGGAAGTTCAATATTCTTTGACAGTGCTTGTTTTGTGTACATATATATATATATATATATATATATATATATATATATATATATATATATATATATATATATATATATATATATATATATATATATATATTCCAAGCGCTTTCGTGACTACTCACATTATCAAGGAACTATCATAGTTCCTTGATAATGTGAGTAGTCACGAAAGCGCTTGGAATTTCTCTATTCTTTCAGAGTGGTTGTTTTGCATATTCTGAAATCACCTGTTTACTGTGATCTTATTGCATATATAAATATATATATATATATATATATATATATATATATATATATATATATATATATATATATATATATATATATAAGAAGAAACACTTTCATTATCATTCACTCCATCACTGTCTTGCCAAGGGCGTGCCTACATTACATTTATAGAACTGCAACAAAATATATAATTTATATACATATATAAATGCATACAGAGAAAGAGAAATTATTTAAACTTGTTATCATACACCTGTATACAACAAGACACGCAAAGAACTTACTGGTGTAGGTGTGTAAGCTTCCTAGATGTGTAAGATTTACAATTATAAGTTCACTTAAGGGGTGTTTCAAATATACTGACTCAATTTCAAAGCAGAATGCTTTGAAATAAGGCATATTATTTTGAAACACGCTGTTTAATGCCATACTCTGAAATATACTCCTGTTGACGACTAATTCACCCGTCTGGTAGTATACCATGACTCTCTTGCATAGTATATTGCAGACTTGGTCAGAATATATTGCAAAAGTCAGGGTTCATTTTATTTTACTGGTTTACAAGGGTTTATGGGATTTTAAAGGTTCTACGGTTTAAATATTCTCGGGGTTCAGAGGATTTATTTTGAAGGTTCCAGGGTTAATGGGATTTATTTTGAAGGTTCCAGGGTTAATGGGATTTATTTTGAAGGTTCCAGGGTTAATGGGATTTATTTTGAAAGTTCCAGGGTTAATGGGATTTATTTTGAATGTTCCAGGATTAATGGGATTGATTTTGAAGGTTCCAGGGTTAATGGGATTGATTTTGAAGGTTCCAGGGTTAATGGGATTGATTTTGAAGGTTCCAGGGTTAATGGGATTTATTTTGAAGGTTCCAGGGTTAATGGGATTGATTTTGAAGGTTCCAGGGTTAATGGGATTTATTTTGAAGGTTCCAGGGTTAATGGGATTTATCTTTTAGGTTCAACGATTTAAATACTCCAGGGGTTTATGGATTCACAGGATTTATTTCAATGTCTCCAGGGTTTAAGTAATCCCTGGGAGGTTCAAATTTACCGAGGTTTAAGCCACGAAGGTTTTAATAACACCAAACTGAACGTAAAATAGATTGAATATAACGGTATACAATAGATTGCTAAGACATGTGCAACAGTTATTTATCTTTATCCCGAAACGTTTCGTCAACACAGCAGGCTTCTTCAGTCGAGCAGAGGAGGTAGCAGTAGAGACGTAAAGACGATGTAATCACCCTTGAAAGCGTAGTTCTGAGGGGGTCAGTCCCTCAACCAGGAGGTGAAAAGCAGCGTAGTAGCGTGAGTGACAGTCGACAATCCACCTCTAATTTCACATGAATTATTAAATCAGCAGAAATCGAGAATTTACACAAGAAATACTAAGTTTGTCAAGGTAACCCAGTTACCTGCTACGGGTTTATACATTTTGCAGCGTTATTTATAGAATTTGTACGACTTTCCAGGTTACGGAGGAGGGAAGGCGGGGAAGGTGGTTACGACAAGGGTGATAAGGATACGTAAACTACAATTATTTTGGTCTTTATTGGCTTACCTAGGGGTCGTGAAGGGGTTTGTGTGCGTTGGGAAAAGTTAATTAGGGGGGAGGGTGGAGGTGTGCTTTTAAAAGATTGGACGTCAAAGATTGGACGTCAGAGATTGGACGTCAGAGATTGGACGTCAGAGATTGGACGTCAGAGATTGGACGTCAGAGATTGGACGTCAGAGACTGGACGTCAGAGACTGGACGTCAGAGACTGGACGTCAGAGACTGGACGTCAGAGACTGGACGTCAGAGACTGGACGTCAGAGACTGGACGTCAGAGACTGGACGTCAGAGACTGGACGTCAGAGACTGGACGTCAGAGACTGGACGTCAGAGACTGGACGTCAGAGACTGGACGTCAGAGACTGGACTTCAGAGACTGGACTTCAGAGACTGGACTTCAAACTTGGTGTTCAAAGCTTGGTCTTCCTCAAGCTTGGTGTTCAAAGCCTGGTCTTCCTCAAGCTTTGTGTTCAAAACTTGGTCTTCCTCAAGCTTGGTGTTCAAAGCTTGGTCTTCCTCAAGCTTGGTGTTCAAAGCTTGGTCTTCCTCAAGCTTGGTGTTCAAAGCTTGGTCTTCCTCAAGCTTGGTGTTTCAAAGCTTGGTCTTCCTCAAGCTTGGTGTTCACAGCTTGGTCTTCCTCCAGCTTGGTGTTCAAAGCTTGGTCTTCCTCAAGCTTGGTGTTCAAAGCTTGGTCTTCCTCAAGCTTGGTGTTCAAAGCTTGGTCTTCCTCAAGCTTGGTGTCCAAAGCTTGGTCTTCCTCAAGCTTGGTGTCCAAAGCTTGGTCTTCCTCAAGCTTGGTGTTCAAAGCTTGGTCTTCCTCAAGCTTGGTGTTCAAAGCTTGGTCTTCCTCAAGCTTGGTGTCAAACTTGGTGTTCAAAGCTTGGTCTTCCTCAAGCTTGGTGTTCAAAGCCTGGTCTTCCTCAAGCTTTGTGTTCAAAACTTGGTCTTCCTCAAGCTTGGTGTTCAAAGCTTGGTCTTCCTCAAGCTTGGTGTTCAAAGCTTGGTCTTCCTCAAGCTTGGTGTTCAAAGCTTGGTCTTCCTCAAGCTTGGTGTTCAAAGCTTGGTCTTCCTCAAGCTTTGTGTTCAAAGCTTGGTCTTCCTCAAGCTTGGTGTTCAAAGCTTGGTCTTCCTCAAGTTTGGTGTTCAAAGCTTGGTCTTCCTCAAGCTTGGTGTTCAAAGCTTGGTCTTCCTCAAGCTTGGTGTTCAAAGCTTGGTCTTCCTCAAGCTTGGTGTTCAAAGCTTGGTCTTCCTCAAGCTTGGTGTTCAAAGCTTGGTCTTCCTCAAGCTTGGTGTTCAAAGCTTGGTCTTCCTCAAGCTTGGTGTTCAAAGCTTGGTCTTCCTCAAGCTTGGTGTTCAAAGCTTGGTCTTCCTCAAGCTTGGTGTTCAAAGCTTGGTCTTCCTCAAGCTTGGTGTTCAAAGCTTGGTCTTCCTCAAGCTTTGTGTTCAAAGCTTGGTCTTCCTCAAGCTTGGTGTTCAAAGCTTGGTCTTCCTCAAGCTTGGTGTTCAAAGCTTGGTCCTCAGACGAAAAATACTCAGTATGCTACAAAGTTCATTAACTAATTCTAATTACATTCTTATTAAACATCGTTGGAGAGGGAGGAGGAGGAGAGTTGGAGGAGGAGGAGGAGGAGGAGTGTGTTGGAGAGGGCAGGGAAAGGGAACACGGTGTTACGTCAAGTGAACACCGTCTCACTGCTAGTTGAACAACGACTACGATTAATTTGTTCCAGAGAATAACTGAATCGTGAACACTGAGAACCTTCTAACTTCTTTACAAAAGATATATAAACTATTATATATATATATATATATATATATATATATATATATATATATATATATATATATATATATATATATATATAATATATATATATATATATATTTGAAATCCGTGTTGTTTTAGCCTGCTTCATGGTGGGCGAAAATTTCACGACGCTCTAACCCAGGGAACCATACAATCTTACGAGAATCAAGCACTCAGCAGTGCTAGGTGTTGTACCGTGATCCGAAGATATACGATCGTGTGGGTGCCTCAGAGCTAATTTCATTCTACTTCCTGTTTGCTGTACTAGCCCCCACAAGCAGTTTATATCGTACTGTAACCACGAACAAGTGGTATTTAATCAACAACACTGCGACTAGCCGAGGGCTCGAACCCATATTGATTTGACACGCCTGATGGTGAACGAAAATCACACAACTCTCTAACCCACAGAACCACCCAATCCCATGAAGATCACGCACCCAGCAGAGCTGTGTGTTGTACCGTGATACGAGGAGATACGGTGGTGTGGGTGCCTCAGAGCTAAAGTTATTCTACTCCTCGTTTGGTGTACTAGCTTCTACAAGTAGTGTATATAGTATTTGTAGGACTGGGTGGTCCTGTGGGTTAAGGCGTCATGAGGTTCTACCTCCCCATGAGGCGGGCCAGTACAACATGGGTTCGAGTCCTTGGCTAGTGCAGTGTTGTTATAGATTAATACCACCCGTTCGTGGTTACATATATATATATATATATATATATATATATATATATATATATATATATATATATATATATATATATATATATATATATATATATATATATATTGCACAACGGGAGAGAGAGAGAGAGAGAGAGAGAGAGAGAGAGAGAGAGAGAGAGAGAGAGAGAGAGAGAGAGAGCGAGAGAGAGAGCGAGAGAGCGAGAGAGCGAGAGCGAGAGAGCGAGAGCGAGAGAGCGAGAGAGAGAGCGAGAGAGAGCGAGAGAGAGCGAGAGAGAGCGAGAGAGAGCGAGAGAGAGCGAGAGAGAGCGAGAGCGAGAGAGAGCGAGAGAGAGAGAGAGAGAGCGAGAGAGGAACCGTCGATCTTCTCTTCGGATCAACATTAATTCGAGGCTCAGTAACGACACACATGGGAAAAAACAACGAAAACATTGTCTATGTTTCGCCCCAAAACTGAACCATCTTCATATCTTATTCTCCAGATAATATACAAGATTTAATGACATGCAGATGTAATAATAATAATAATAATAATAATAATAATAATAATAATAATAATGATAGTAATAATAATAATAATAATAATAATAATATAATAATAATAATAATATAATAATAATAATAATATAATAATAATAATAATAATAATAATAATAATAATAATATAATAATAATAATAATATAATAATAATAATAATATAATAATAATAATAATAATAATAATAATAATAATATAATAATAATAATATAATAATAATGATAATAATAATAATAATAATAATAATAATTATATCATAATAATAATAATAATAATAATAATTATATCATAATAATAATAATAATAATAATAATGATAATAATAATAATAATAATGATAATAATAACAGCAAAATTATTAATATCTAATAATTTCTATAATTAAAAAATCATACCATAAATTACAAAATTATTAATAATTCGTAAAGAATAAATTCAATAAATTAATAGTAACGAATTAATAAGCAAAAATTAATAAAATTGATAAATAATTAATGAGACAACAATTATAAAATATAATTACAATAATTATAAGAAATAATAATTAGCAATAATAATATAATAATATATTTGTATAATAATAATCATAAATAAGCAATAAAGTGATAATAGATAATAATAAGTAATAATAATAGATAATTACCAATAGATAATAAGATAATTATTAAAAATGATTAATAATAGATAAGATAATTAATAAAAATAATTAAAAATAATTAACAACAGATAATTAGATAATTAATAAAAATAATTAACAATAGATAATAAGAAGGATAACCCAGGGTAGGGAGGGTTATCCACCCAGGATAACCCAGGGTAGGGTGGGTTATCCACCCAGGATAACCCAGGGTAGGGTGGGTTAGCCACCCAGGATAACCCAGGGTAGGGAGGGTTATCCACCCAGGATAACCCAGGGTAGGGTGGGTTATCCACCCAGGATAACCCAGGGTAGGGTGGGTTATCCACCCAGGATAACCCAGGATAGGGTGGGTTACCCACCCAGGATAACCCAGGATAGAGTGGGTTACCGACCCGGGATAACCCTGGATAGGGTAGGTTATCACCCAGGATAACCCAGGACAACCCCAGATAGGGTGGGTTATCCACCCTGGATAACCCAGGATAGGGTGGGTTATCCACCCAGGATAACCCAGGGTAGGGTGGGTTAGCCACCCATGATAACCCAGGGTAGGGAGGGTTATCCACCCAGGATAACCCAGGGTAGGGAGGGTTATCCACCCAGGATAACCCAGGGTAGGGAGGGTAGGGTAGGGTGGGTTATCCACCCAGGATAACCCAGGGTAGGGAGGGTTATCCACCCAGGATAACCCAGGGTAGGGTGGGTTATCCACCCAGGATAACCCAGGGTAGGGTGGGTTATCCACCCAGGATAACCCAGGGTAGGGAGGGTTATCCACCCAGGATAACCCAGGGTAGGGAGGGTTATCCACCCAGGATAACCCAGGGTAGGGAGGGTTATCCACCCAGGATAACCCAGGGTAGGGAGGGTTATCCACCCAGGATAACCCAGGGTAGGGAGGGTTATCCACCCAGGATAACCCAGGGTAGGGAGGGTTATCCACCCAGGATAACCCATGGTAGGGAGGGTTATCCACCCAGGATAACCCAGGGTAGGGAGGGTTATCCACCCAGGATAACCCATGGTAGGGAGGGTTATCCACCCAGGATAACCCAGGGTAGGGAGGGTTATCCACCCAGGATAACCCAGGGTAGGGAGGGTTATCCACCCAGGATAACCCAGGGTAGGGAGGGTTATCCACCCAGGATAACCCAGGGTAGGGTGGGTTATCCACCCAGGATAACCCAGGGTAGGGTGGGTTATCCACCCAGGATAACCCATGGTAGGGTGGGTTATCCACCCAGGATAACCCAGGGTAGGGAGGGTTATCCACCCAGGATAACCCATGGTAGGGAGGGTTATCCACCCAGGATAACCCAGGGTAGGGAGGGTTATCCACCCAGGATAACCCATGGTAGGGAGGGTTATCCACCCAGGATAACCCATGGTAGGGAGGGTTATCCACCCAGGATAACCCATGGTAGGGAGGGTTAGCCACCCAGGATAACCCAGGGTAGGGCGGGTTATCCACCCAGGATAACCCAGGGTAGGGAGGGTTAGCCACCCAGGATAACCCAGGGTAGGGAGGGTTATCCGCCCAGGATAACCCAGGGTTGGGAGGGTTATCCACCCAGAATAACCCATGGTAGGGAGGGTTATCCAACCAGGATAACCCAGGGTAGGGAGGGTTATCCACCCAGGATAACCCAGGGTAGGGAGGGTTAGCCACCCAGGATAACCCAGGGTAGGGAGGGTTAGCCACCCAGGATAACCCAGGGTAGGGAGGGTTATCCACCCAGGATAACCCAGGGTAGGGAGGGTTATCCACCCAGGATAACCCAGGGTAGGGAGGGTTATCCACCCAGGATAACCCAGGGTAGGGAGGGTTATCCACCCAGGATAACCCAGGGTAGGGAGGGTTATCCACCCAGGATAACCCAGGGTAGGGAGGGTTAGCCACCCAGGATAACCCAGGGTAGGGAGGGTTATCCACCCAGGATAACCCAGGGTAGGGAGGGTTAGCCACCCAGGATAACCCAGGGTAGGGAGGGTTATCCACCCAGGATAACCCAGGGTAGGGAGGGTTATCCACCCAGGATAACCCAGGGTAGGGAGGGTTATCCACCCAGGATAACCCAGGGTAGGGAGGGTTATCCACCCAGGATAACCCAGGGTAGGGAGGGTTATCCACCCAGGATAACCCAGGGTAGGGAGGGTTATCCACCCAGGATAACCCAGGGTAGGGAGGGTTATCCACCCAGGATAACCCAGGGTAGGGTGGGTTATCCACCCAGGATAACCCAGGGTAGGGTGGGTAATCCACCCAGGATAACCCAGGGTAGGGTGGGTTAGCCACCCAGGATAACCCAGGGTAGGGTGGGTTAGCCACCCAGGATAACCCATGGTAGGGAGGGTTATCCACCCAGGATAACCCATGGTAGGGAGGGTTATCCACCCAGGATAACCCATGGTAGGAAGGGTTAGCCACCCAGGATAACCCATGGTAGGGAGGGTTATCCACCCAGGATAACCCATGGTAGGGAGGGTTAGCCACCCAGGATAACCCAGGCGAGGGAGGGTTAGCCACCCAGGATAACCCATGGTAGGGAGGGTTAGCCACCCAGGATAACCCATGGTAGGGAGGGTTATCCACCCAGGATAACCCAGGGTAGGGAGGGTTAGCCACCAGTATAACCCAGGGTAGGGAGGGTTATCCACCCAGGATAACCCAGGGTAGGGAGGGTTAGCCACCCAGGATAACCCAGGGTAGGGAGGGTTAGCCACCCAGGATAACCCAGGGTAGGGAGGGTTATCCACCCAGGATAACCCAGGGTAGGGAGGGTTATCCACCCAGGATAACCCAGGGTAGGGAGGGTTATCCACCCAGGATAACCCAGGGTAGGGAGGGTTATCCACCCAGGATAACCCAGGGTAGGGAGGGTTATCCACCCAGGATAACCCAGGGTAGGGAGGGTTAGCCACCCAGGATAACCCAGGGTAGGGAGGGTTATCCACCCAGGATAACCCAGGGTAGGGAGGGTTAGCCACCCAGGATAACCCAGGGTAGGGAGGGTGATCCACCCAGGATCACCCAGGGTAGGGAGGGTTAGCCACCCAGGATAACCCAGGGTAGGGAGGGTTATCCACCCAGGATAACCCAGGGTAGGGAGGGTTATCCACCCAGGATAACCCAGGGTAGGGAGGGTTATCCACCCAGGATAACCCAGGGTAGGGAGGGTTATCCACCCAGGATAACCCAGGATAACCCAGGGTAGGGAGGGTTATCCACCCAGGATAACCCAGGGTAGGGTTTGTTATCCACCCAGGATAACCCATGGTAGGGAGGGTTATCCACCCAGGATAACCCAGGGTAGGAAGGGTTATCCACCCAGGATAACCCATGGTAGGGAGGGTTATCCACCCAGGATAACCCAGGGTAGGGAGGGTTATCCACCCAGGATAACCCAGGGTAGGGAGGGTTATCCACCCAGGATAACCCAGGGTAGGGAGGGTTATCCACCCAGGATAACCCAGGGTAGGGAACTGATGTCAGCTATGGTCTGTAGAAGTTGTATCGTGTACAACATGATGTGTAATTTTATATATATATATATATATATATATAGTCACGGAAGCGCTTGGAATTTCTCTATTCTTTCAGAGTGGTTGTTTTGCATATATATATATATATATATATATATATATATATATATATATATATATATATATATATATATATATATATATATATATGCGAGAGTAGAAACATTGGACGTGTTTCTTTCCACCTGTTGTCTATGTTCCCCATCAGTAAAATGGGTACCTGGGTGTTAGTCGACTGGTGTGGGTCGCATCCTGGGACACTGACCTAAGGAGGCCTGGTCACAGACCGGGACGCGGGGGCGTTGACCCCCGGAACTCTCTCCAGATCCAGATATATATATATATATATATATATATATATATATATATATATATATATATATATATATATATATATATATATTATATATACACATACACATTTGCAGTTGAGAAATACAGTAATTATTGCACACATTTGCTGTGTCAATATTGTTGTTGCAAACGCCATCTAGTCGAGTGTTTATTTTTTAAAGCGGAACTGTCGGATTAACGTCGATTATTGTTGGTTCTTTTAAAGAGAGAAAAGTTACCTGAGTATGCTGGATATTTGTCAGCGAGAGTCAGTGAGAGAGTCAGACTAATGTCAGTCATTTTAGGAAGTCAGTGGGAGAGGGTGAGTCATTGGCAGACAGCAGTGTCATCAGAGTATCAGTGTGTCAGCCAGTGAATCAGTGTGTCAGGCAGCTAGGGAGAGTGTCAGAGTGTCAGTATGTCAGTCAGTCAGCCAGGCAGTATGTCAGTCAGAGGTAAATTTAACTAAAGTGACGCGAACAAATTAAAACATTCTAGCAATTACTTTGACAAATTGTGAATTAACTCTTGCTTAAATACAGTCCACACAATGTGTTTCCTAATATATTAATATACACAGCACTCTCAAACACACACACACACAATTTCAAGCGCTTTCGTGATTTCTCACATTATCGCAGTTCCTTGATAATGTGAAACGCTTGGAATTCAACTATTTTTTCACAGGGGTTGTTCTACATTTTGTGATATCACCTGTTTACTATGGTCCTTTTGCATAATATATATATATATATATATATATATATATATATATATATATATATATATATATATATATATATATATAGGTAGTAGGTTGGTAGACAGCAACCACCCAGGGAGGTACTACCGTCCTGCCAAGTGAGTGTAAAACGAAAGCCTGTAGTTGTTTTGCATGATGGTAGGATTGCTGGTGTCTTTTTATTGTCTCATACACATGCAAGATTTCAGGTATGTCTTGCTGCTTCTACTTACACTTAGGTTACACTTCACATACATGTACAAGCTATATACACACACCCCTCTGGGTTTTCTTCTATTTTCTTTCTAGTTCTTGTTCTTGTTTATTTCTTCTTACCTCCGTGGGGAAGTGGAACAGAATTCTTCCTCCGTAAGCCATGCGTGTTGTAAGAGGCGACTAAAATGCCGGGAGCAAGGGGCTAGTAACCCCTTCTCCTGTATATATTACTAAATGTAAAAGGAGAAACTTTCGTTTTTTCTTTTGGGCCACCCCGCCTCGGTGGGATACGGCCGATGTGTTGAAAGAAAGAATATATATATATATATATGTGTGTGTGTGTGTGTGTGTGTGTGTGTGTGTGTGTGTACTCACCTAATTATGGTTGCAGGGGTCGAGACTCAGCTCCTGGCCCCGAGACTCAGCTCCTGGCTGAGTGTGTGTGTGTTTGTGTGTGTGTGTGTGTGTGTGTGTGTGTGTGTGTGTGTGTGTGTGTAATATATACGGAATCTTGGTTCGAAGGACATCTACATGGCCTTCTTCACGGCTACTAAAACAACTACCACTACCACTAACCCATCCCTTGGGTATGGCCTACTTCCACTGGAGAATCCCGCCTACTAGAGACTGTGCACTCGCCTGTTACACGTCCCTTCCCACCTGACACCAGTATATAAGCGCCAGCCTCCTTGCCTGTGCTCCAGAACCTTCACAACTACGGTGCTCTTCACACCAACTCCTAGGTTGAGGGACTGATTACCTCATCTTCTGTACATAGTTCTACTGTCTTCAAGTTATGTCCTGGAATTTGTATTGATTTAGCCACTGGATGGCGAAACGTCTACAATAAAGATACCCAGATGTTGCACATGTGTCCTAGTTTTCACTAGTTCATTGTTACATTGTTACTAGTTTCATTGTTGCATTACTAGTTTCATTGTTACTAGTTTCATTGTTGCATTGTTACAAGTTTCATTGTTGCATTACTAGTTTCATTGTTACTAGTTTCATTGTTGCATTGTTACAAGTTTCATTGTTGCATTGTTACTAGTTTCATCGTTGCATTACTAGTTTCATTGTTGCATTGTTACTAGTTTCATTGTTGCATTACTAGTTTCATTGTTGCATTGTTACAAGTTTCACTGTTGCATTGTTACTAGTTTCATTGTTGCATTACTAGTTTCATTGTTGCATTACTAGTTTCATTGTTGCATTGTTACTAGTTTCATTGTTGCATTACTAGTTTCATTGTTGCATTGTTACAAGTTTCATTGTTGCATTGTTAGTTTCATTGTTGCATTACTAGTTTCATTGTTGCATTACTAGTTTCATTGTTGCATTGTTACAAGTTTCATTGTTGCATTGTTAGTTTCATTGTTGCATTACTAGTTTCATTGTTGCATTGTTACAAGTTTCAGTTTCATTGTTAGTTTCATTGCATTACAAGTTTCATTGTTGCATTGTTACAAGTTTCATTGTTGCATTACTAGTTTCATTGTTGTACTAGTTTCATTGTTGCATTGTTACAAGTTTCATTGTTGCATTGTTAGTTTCATTGTTGCATTGTTACTAGTTTCATTGTTGCATTGTTACAAGTTTCATTGTTGCATTGTTAGTTTCATTGTTGCATTGTTACTAGTTTCATTGTTGCATTACTAGTTTCATTGTTGCATTACTAGTTTCATTGTTGCATTGTTACAAGTTTCATTGTTGCATTGTTAGTTTCATTGTTGCATTACTAGTTTCATTGTTGCATTGTTACAAGTTTCATTGTTGCATTGTTAGTTTCATTGTTGCATTACTAGTTTCATTGTTGCATTGTTACAAGTTTCATTGTTGCATTGTTAGTTTCATTGTTGCATTGTTACTAGTTTCATTGTTGCATTGTTACAAGTTCATTGTTGCATTGTTAGTTTCATTGTTGCATTGTACTAGTTTCATTGTTGCATTACTAGTTTCATTGTTGCATTCATTGTTGCTAGTTTCATTGTTGCATTGTTTCATTGTTGCATTGTTACTAGTTTCATTGTTGCATTGTTACAAGTTTCATTGTTGCATTGTTAGTTTCATTGTTGCATTGTTACTAGTTTCATTGTTGCATTACTGTTTCATTGTTACATTGTTACAAGTTTCATTGTTGCATTGTTAGTTTCATTGTTGCATTACTAGTTTCATTGTTGCATTGTTAGTTTCATTGTTGCATTACTAGTTTCATTGTTGCATTGTTACAAGTTTCATTGTTGCATTGTTAGTTTCATTGTTGCATTGTTACTAGTTTCATTGTTGCATTGTTACAAGTTTCATTGTTGCATTGTTAGTTTCATTGTTGCATTGTTACTAGTTTCATTGTTGCATTGTTACAAGTTTCATTGTTGCATTGTTACTAGTTTCATTTTTGCATTTTTTCTAGTTTAATTGTTGCATTGTTACAAGTTTCATTGTTGCATTGTTACAAGTTTCATTGTTGCATTGTTACAAGTTTCATTGTTACATTGTTACTAGTTTCATTGTTGCATTGTTACAAGTTTCATTGTTGCATTGTTACTAGTTTCATTGTTGCATTGTTACTAGTTTCATTGTTGCATTGTTACTAGTTTCATTGTTGCATTGTTACTAGTTTCATTGTTGTATTGTTACTAGTTTCATTTTTGCATTGTTACTAGTTTCATTGTTGCATTGTTACTAGTTTCATTGTTGCATTGTTACTAGTTTCATTGTTGCATTGTTACTAGTTTCATTGTTGCATTGTTACTAGTTTCATTGTTGTATTGTTACTAGTTTCATTGTTGTATTGTTACTAGTTTCATTGTTGCATTGTTACTAGTTTCATTGTTGCATTGTTACAAGTTTCATTGTTGCATTGTTACAAGTTTCATTGTTACATTGTTACTAGTTTCATTGTTGTATTGTTACTAGTTTCATTGTTACACTGTTACTAGTTTCATTGTTGTATTGTTACTAGTTTCATTGTTGCATTGTTACTAGTTTCATTGTTGTATTGTTACTAGTTTCATTGTTGCATTGTTACTAGTTTCATTGTTACATTGTTACTAGTTTCATTGTTGCATTGTTACTAGTTTCATTGTTGCATTGTTACTAGTTTCATTGTTACATTGTTACTAGTTTCATTGTTGCATTGTTACAAGTTTCATTGTTACATTGTTACTAGTTTCATTGTTGTATTGTTACTAGTTTCATTGTTACACTGTTACTAGTTTCATTGTTGCATTGTTACTAGTTTCATTGTTACATTGTTACTAGTTTCATTGTTGCATTGTTACAAGTTTCATTGTTACATTGTTACTAGTTTCATTGTTGTTTTGTTACTAGTTTCATTGTTACACTGTTACTAGTTTCATTGTTGTATTGTTACTAGTTTCATTGTTGTTTTGTTACTAGTTTCATTGTTACACTGTTACTAGTTTCATTGTTGTATTGTTACTAGTTTCATTGTTACATTGTTACTAGTTTCATTGTTACATTGTCACTAGTTTCATTGTTACATTACTAGTTTCATTGTTGTATTGTTACTAGTTTCATTGTTGCATTGTTACTAGTTTCATTGTTGCATTGTTACTAGTTTCATTGTTGCATTGTTACTAGTTTCATTGTTGCATTGTTACTAGTTTCATTGTTGTATTGTTACTAGTTTCATTGTTGCATTACTAGTTTCATTGTTGCATTGTTACTAGTTTCATTGTTGCATTGTTACAAGTTTCATTGTTGCATTGTTACTAGTTTCATTGTTGCATTGTTACAAGTTTCATTGTTGCATTGTTACTAGTTTCATTGTTGCATTGTTACTAGTTTCATTGTTGCATTGTTACTAGTTTCATTGTTACATTGTTACAAGTTTCATTGTTGCATTGTTACTAGTTTCATTGTTGCATTACTAGTTTCATTGTTGCAGTGTTACTAGTTTCATTGTTACATTGTTACTAGTTTCATTGTTACATTGTTAGTAGTTTCATTGTTGCATTGTTACAAGTTTCATTGTTACATTGTTACTAGTTTCATTGTTACATTGTTACTAGTTTCATTGTTACATTGTTACTAGTTTCATTGTTGCATTGTTACTAGTTTCATTGTTGCATTGTTACTAGTTTCATTGTTACATTGTTACTAGTTTCATTGTTGTATTGTTACTAGTTTCATTGTTGCATTGTTACTAGTTTCATTGTTGCATTGTTACTAGTTTCATTGTTACATTGTTACTAGTTTCATTGTTACATTGTTAGTAGTTTCATTGTTGCATTGTTACAAGTTTCATTGTTACATTGTTACTAGTTTCATTGTTGTATTGTTACTAGTTTCATTGTTGTATTGTTACTAGTTTCATTGTTACATTGTTACTAGTTTCATTGTTACATTGTTACTAGTTTCATTGTTACATTGTTACTAGTTTCATTGTTACATTGTTACTAGTTTCATTGTTACATTGTTACTAGTTTCATTGTTACATTGTTACTAGTTTCATTTTTACATTGTTACTAGTTTCATTGTTACATTGTTACTAGTTTCATTGTTGCATTGTTAGTTTCATTGTTACAATGCGTCAGTGTCGATGTTTAAGATATGCGTATTTGCCATTCTATAGAAACTCGTACGCAATTCCAGTCTGACGCGTATTTACGCGACTACGAAATACGTACGCAGGCATACGAATGTGTACGCAGACACACGAACGCGTCGAGAATACGCAATAATCACTTTGACGAACAATCCCGGAGCGCTAAATCCGTAGGGAGTCACTTGGAACGTAAAGTTGTAATTTCTCTCTATTTGGGAAACGTCTCAGCCCAAATTCCTCTGATCAAGAGCCCTTTCCGCCTAGAAAAAACCAATTAAAAACCCCATTAAAAACCTCCCGCCGTTAATAAAACAATTTTCACCATTAACGTTATGTAAATAAAACCATTTTTTTACCCATTTTTTGACAGATATTGTTGAAAAAAAATAGGCCTGTCACCGGGCTGGAAATTAATGAGGGTTTCCAGCCGCTGGAAAATTCTCTGGTAAATGACGGTACAGCATTAAATGCTGAGAGTTAATTGACTACAGAAATATTTATTTTTGCATGCCGGAGGGTTATGAGGGGGGGGTGTTGTATTATAATACAGTAGGTGTTGTAGAAGATAAGGGGGTGATAAGGGGGGGTTTAATGCAGTGATGAATACAACAGGTGGTGCTGTAGTGTGAATACAACAGTGACAAAAAATACAACAGTGACAATAGATACAACAGCGACAACACATACAATAACAAATACAACAGCGACGACAAATACAACACCGATAAATACAACAGTTACAACAAATACATTAATAATAAATGTGAGAATAGGACAAAGTGGCAAATATTAGTACCAACGCTCTTTCTAATTCATGTAAATGATACACCAGATAGGGATGCAACCGACTCGATTCCTTTGTTTCTATTGTCTAAAACTAATGAGGAGAATAACGATGGTGGAAGACTGGGAAACGCTACTGAATCTTATTGGAGAGAGGTCAAGAAGACCGGGCACGGAGCACAGGTTCGGCGGACAGAGACTGCAGACCTCGTTCGGTAAATCTGAAACCAGACTTCAGGAATCTCAACAAAATGTTATTCATAAGAAAGGTCTGTTTTAGAGTATGCAGCACCAGCGTGGAACCCACACAGTATGTTAAAAACTAGAGAAAGTGTAAAGGTTTGCAACACGACTAGTTCCAGAACTAAGGGAACTATATGGAGAGACTAACGAAACTGATCCCGAGGACACTGTGTGACTAAAAAGCCAGGGGAGATATGTTAACAGTATACAAAATACTTAGAGAAATTGTAACAGCAGGCGGATATACTATGTGGTAGGCGTAAATTAGTGAAAAGTTAAAGATACAGAAGAATCATGGCTATGTCATGAAGTACTTTTTTAGCCTCATGGTGGCCAGGAAGTGGGATGACCTTGTAGCAGTGGAGGCAGACTCCTTACACAGTTTTAAGAACTTCTACGACATGGCTCACGAGTCTAGAGTGAATCTGGCTAAAAGCAAGTTGAAAGGCAGGGCCATGAGCTAAGACTCGACCACTGTAACCCCGTGCAGGTGAGTTCGGTCGCTCTCTATTACACACACACACACACACACACACACACACACACACACACACACACACACACACACACACACACACACACACACACACACACACACACTTCTAATGCACGTGAAGACACATCTCTGGACAAAAACACTGACTTCACAACTCTGCTCGAGTATTGGAAGCCAGTTTGACTATTGCAACTGGTGATGCTATGCCACTGTTGCAGGCTATGCTATGTGATTGTTGCAGGCTATGCTATGTGACTGTTGCAACAGAAAAGGCTGTTTTACGCCACAATAACCCATCTCCCACCAACTGTGTTGCCAGTTCACAGAACCTTTTGCTGTTGGACCACTCAAAGGAATTCCCACTAGAACTCTGTCTTTTAGACAGTGGTAAAATACGCCTGGCTTCGTCCTCCCTAACAAATGCGACCCGATTTCATTCTCTGAACTGCACCCGAAAAAGGTGTGTAAAAAAGGGAAAAAAAATCATACCACGCACAGTTCCCTAAGTTGGCAGACAGCAACCACCCAGGAAGGTATTACTGTGGTGTCACAAGAGTGCGCGACAGAAGCTTGTTAAATATTTTGCACTCTGGTAAGATTAATGCCTAATTTACGTCCCATAAACATGACACGTGGCTAGCTGACCGAGTGGAAAAAGTACATTGTACTTTGTACTGATAGATAATGTTTAAAATATAATAATTAATGAAGAAATTACGGTAAAGACAGAAAGGAGGATTGCAGAGAATCAAGAAAGGGGATTTCAGAGAAAGGGATTTCAGAAGGGAAGATAGTGTGTTTACTGTTTACACTGAAGCAAACAATACCTTGAAACGAAGGATTTCTTTACTGCATCCGTGGAATTAGAAAAGGCACATGATATGGTGGAGATAGAAGCAATATGGCAGATATTGCAAATGTTTGCAATAAGTAGTAATTTACTAATAGTGATTTTTATTGCAATAGCTCAGTTTAGTTTATATGGAAAGGGATCATATTACAAAGCTGAAAAAACTAAATATTATGGAGTTGGGGAGACGATTAGAATTAAGAAAATAATCTGATAAGACTTGGGAATTAACAGAATTGCTGATGTCGGTTTTGGGGGGGGGGAAGATTCTGAAGGGTTTTCAAGGTTGGTGGTGCCTGTGAGGGCGTGTGAAGAAAAAAACCAAAGTGAAGATGGAAAACAGCAGGATGAGAGTAACGAAGTACAAGCAACAGTAAAGATGGCGTCAGATTGGAGAGTGGGAGAATACAGGCAGTAAAGCTAACTGAAAAACTTGTCAGTGAGGGTATTGTCGAGTCTGTGAAAGATGAACCGAGCCATGGAATAAACGAGGGTAAAGAAATTTTTGGAGTGTTCAGGCATCTGTGGAATGTACTACAATGGTTCCAGTCCTTTTACGTGGGAGTGAGGCATGGATTGTAAACAAGAGAGAGGCACGGGCTTAAGGCAGTGGATATGTCATGACTGAGAGTAATGTTCGTCATGAATATTTTCGAAAGAATTCAGAGAATAGAAATTAGATGGTGTGGAGTTATGAGACACATAATTCAGAGGGGAGCGGGAGTGAAATTGTTGAGGTTATTGAGAATGGGGCAGATTAGTTGAAAAGGGGTGTATAAATCTGGGGTGGAAAGAATATGCAGTATGAATCGCCTTAAGAATCCTTGGAGGCAGTGAAGGACGCTTTAATTGTCAGTGCCTTGAGCATCCAACAGGCTTGTGAAACTGTACTCATATGTGTTTGTAGGGGTTGAGTCGTAGCTCCTGGCCCCGCCTCGTTGCTTTGTGTTACCTCAAAGTAGGGACAAGGGGTTTTAAGGATTTAATGTGTTATTGGAGTGTGAGCAAGGCTATCAGGAAAACCAATATGCCGAATTTGAGCCCAGATTTAGAGTGCAGTGTGAGGACTGAGGCTCGAGTGGTGGTGATGTAGTTCAGAGACTCGTTTGAATAACTGAGATACGTGCAACAGTTCGATCAGCTTCTTCAGTCAAATACAGAGTATAGGTTGAATGCAGCAGAAGTGACGAGGTGAAAATGATGTAATTAGTCCATTATTCAACCTTGTAGAAATAGTATTTGAGGTGGTCAGTCCCTCAGCCTGGAGATGAGTTCAGCTTCATGGTCTGGAACAAGGTGGTCAGTTCCTCAGCCTGGAGAAGAGTTCAGCTTCATGGTCTGGAACAAGGTGGTCAGTCCCTCAGCCTGGAGAAGAGTTCAGCTCCATGGTCTGGAACAAGGTGGTCAGTCCCTCAGCCTGGAGATGAGTTCAGCTCCATGGTCTGGAACAAGGTGGTCAGTCCCTAGAGCCTGGAGAAGAGTTCAGCTTCATGGTCTGGAACAAGGTGGTCAGTCCCTCAGCCTGGAGATGAGTTCAGCTTCATGGTCTGGAACAAGGTGGTCAGTCCCTCAGCCTGGAGAAGAGTCCAGCTGCATGGTCTGGTTCCAGACCATGCAGCTGAACTCCTCTCCAGGCTGAGGGACTGACCACCCCAAATACTTTTTCTCCAAGGTTGATGGACTGATTACATCTTTGTTTCACTGCCATACCTGCTGCCTCTATTTAACTGAAGAATCCTACTGTATAGACGAAACATTTCACAAGTAATGATACCCAACTATTGCATATGAGTCTTAACCAGCTTACTAATGGTATTTCATACCATATTCAACACACCATGATTTAATTCCAGTGCTTTCACCTTTATTAGAGGTGGTCTTACCTTGGTGGAGACACTGAGGTAAAAATTCTCTCTCAACTCTCGAAATATTTCCACATTGTCAGGTGAAAATGGAATACTGATGTACAGAAAACAGGTATTGTTTAATTTTAAATGCTAATTTGTAAATATATAGTGTTTAAATTATTATTCTATGATTTTCAGTGCGTACAATAATCCTAATGTCAAACTTACGTTTATTTTCTCAGCTATGGCAATATTAATATTTTATGATATTTTGGTATTTAATCTTATGATGTAGTTATGTGTTGGAGCGTGAGAGAGCTGGCAGGAAGCTAGCATCGTGAGTGGTCCACATGCCTGTTTTTACTCTGTTTCCATACTCGTGCTAATTGGCTAGTGCCTGGGAAGAGGTGTGGCCTCCTCACCTGTCTCAATACCATGACTCATCAACTATTTCACGTTGAAATTTGTAAAGTAACCGATGTTGCCAGTTCTGTTTTACTCAACTATGCACGTTTTATGAAAGCCTCATTTACATCACAAATATACCGTAAATGTTATGTTCTTCGTAAAATAGAATAGATCAATTTTTATTTACCTGGAGTTTACCTGGAGAGAGTTCCGGGGGTCAACGCCCCCGCGGCCCGGTCTGAGACCAGGCCTCCTGGTGGATCAGAGCCTGATCAACCAGGCTGTTGCTGCTGGCTGCACGCAAACCAACATACGAGCCACAGCCCGGCTGATCCGGAACTGACTTTAGGTGCTTGTCCAGTGCCAGCTTGAAGACTGCCAGGGGTCTGTTGGTAATCCCCCTTATGTGTGCTGGGAGGCAGTTGAACAGTCTCGGGCCCCTGACACTTATTGTATGGTCTCTTAACGTGCTAGTGACACCCCTGCTTTTCATTGGGGGGATGGTGCATCGTCTGCCAAGTCTTTTGCTTTCGTAGTGGGTGATTTTCGTGTGCAAGTTCGGTACTAGTCCCTCTAGGATTTTCCAGGTGTATATAATCATGTATCTCTCCCTCCTGCGTTCCAGGGAATACAGGTTTAGGAACCTCAAGCGCTCCCAATAATTGAGGTGTTTTATCTCCGTTATGCGCGCCGTGAAAGTTCTCTGTACATTTTCTAGGTCGGCAATTTCACCTGCCTTGAAAGGTGCTGTTAGTGTGCAGCAATATTCCAGCCTAGATAGAACAAGTGACCTGAAGAGTGTCATCATGGGCTTGGCCTCCCTAGTTTTGAAGGTTCTCATTATCCATCCTGTCATTTTTCTAGCAGATGCGATTGATACAATGTTATGGTCCTTGAAGGTGAGATCCTCCGACATGATCACTCCCAGGTCTTTGACGTTGGTGTTTCGCTCTATTTTGTGGCCAGAATTTGTTTTGTACTCTGATGAAGATTTAATTTCCTCATGTTTACCATATCTGAGTAATTGAAATTTCTCATCGTTGAACTTCATATTGTTTTCTGCAGCCCACTGAAAGATTTGGTTGATGTCTGCCTGGAGCTTTGCAGTGTCTGCAATGGAAGACACTGTCATGCAGATTCGGGTGTCATCTGCAAAGGAAGACACGGTGCTGTGGCTGACATCCTTGTCTATGTCGGATATAAGGATGAGGAACAAGATGGGAGCGAGTACTGTGCCTTGTGGAACAGAGCTTTTCACCGTAGCTGCCTCGGACTTTACTCTGTTGACGACTACTCTCTGTGTTCTGTTAGTGAGGAAATTATAGATCCATCGACCGACTTTTCCTGTTATTCCTTTAGCACGCATTTTGTGCGCTATTACGCCATGGTCACACTTGTCGAAGGCTTTTGCAAAGTCTGTATATATTACATCTGCATTCTTTTTGTCTTCTAGTGCATTTAGGACCTTGTCGTAGTGGTCCAATAGTTGAGACAGACAGGAGCGACCTGTTCTAAACCCATGTTGCCCTGGGTTGTGTAACTGATGGGTTTCTAGATGCGTGGTGATCTTGCTTCTTAGGACCCTTTCAAAGATTTTTATGATATGGGATGTTAGTGCTATTGGTCTGTAGTTCTTTGCTGTTGCTTTACTGCCCCCTTTGTGGAGTGGGGCTATGTCTGTTGTTTTTAGTAACTGTGGGACGACCCCCGTGTCCATGCTCCTTCAGTGTCCAAATAAATGTTTTAAATTACTTGTTAGTGTTTGAATATCGGCCTTTCTAGATGTTAAATTTTTCTTACCTTAATGTTAAAAATTAATATTTAGGTTCTCCTTTACAGTGGTAAAAATATAATGGATAAGTTAAATATTAATAATGATGTAATTTGAACACAGTTATAATGAATCAGTGTTTGTGTCTTTGGAATTACTCAGGGACTCAATTATAATGAAGGTAATACTAAATTTAAAAATAAAGCACATGTCACCAGCTCTATCATTGTACCATGATTTGTACAATGTCTTCAGATAAAACACATGTCACCAGCTCTATCATTGTACCATGATTTGTACAATGTCTTCAGATAAAACACATGTCACCAGCTCTATCATTGTACCATGATTTGTACAATGTCTTCAGATAAAACACATGTCACCAGCTCTATCATTGTACCATGATTTGTACAATGTCTTCAGATAAAACACATGTCACCAGCTCTATCATTGTACCATGATTTGTACAATGTCTTCAGATAAAACACATGTCACCAGCTCTATCATTGTACCATGATTTGTACAATGTCTTCAGATAAAACACATGTCACAAGCTCTACCATTGTACCATGATTTGTACAATGTCTTCAGATAAAACACATGTCACAAGCTCTACCATTGTACCATGATTTGTACAATGTCTTCAGATAAAACACATGTCACCAGCTCTATCATTGTACCATGATTTGTACAATGTCTTCAGATAAAACACATGTCACCAGCTCTATCATTGTATCGTGGTACTCTATAATGAAATCTACAAATCAGCTCCATATAAATATTAATAGTAATACGTTGTTTAACGTAACAATGAGTTTTTACAAACAAGACTGAGGTTTAGGTTAAGGTATGAAATGGGAGCCATTTTAATTCTTACATAAGTATCTGATAAAGTTACATTACATAAGCCAGTGTAAGCCAGTGTGTCGTGTGGGGTTCGAATGCTGGAACTGGGTAAAAAAAATACATCGGATGGCTGGTAATTTATAATTATGAGTACTGGAGAAGTGCCAAGCCTGACCTGTCTTCTCTCTAACATCTCGACTTGAACTGCCATACCCGTGCCAGGAGGGCAAGTGGCATTCAGACATCATGCTATGGTCAGCAGAATGACTCAGTAGCGGTCAGTGATCATGCAGGGAGACGGTGAATCAGTAACGGTTGGTACAAGTCACTACTGACCCTACTGGTAACTGATACTACCGATAAGTGGACGGCCTCGGTCAGATGACCAAAAGCTCCAGTGGTGGGTTATTTTACGACTAAGATTCACTTGTCCTGTTTCCTGACAAATCATACCTAACCTACCAATCTTTACCTCTCTAACAATGACACTCCCCGACCAATGAGAGAACAATATCATTCCCTTCATCTTCCGACCAATGACACTCCCCGATTCTCATTCCCCGACAAATGAGAGAATACCAATTCCTTCATCTCCCGACTAATGACACTTCCTGACCCTCATTTCTCCGACCAATCTCACTACCAATCTCATCTCCCGAGATGGCATCACTCCTTAATCTCATCTCTCAACCAAGATGGTAATGCTGCAGATTCCCTCAATCCATTATCAATTCAACGTCAGGTGACGTGACCAAGGAAGGGATCCCAGACGCACAAGCAACGTCATTGCAATTGCAAATTAATTCAGACTCCTGAGAGATATATCAGATAGTCTCTAATGCATTATTAGACTTAGAAGCCGTGCAACTGAGGATGCGGTAATGCCTTTGAAAGTGAGTGTTACTGAGGATTGCTGGGGGAATACCCGTGAAAATGAGCGTTGCTGATGCTTGTCGTTGAGAAAATGAGTATTGGTGAAGGTTGCTGGGGGAATACCAGTGAAAGTGAGTATCACTGAAGAAATCTTTGGGAATACCAGACTATTACTGAAGATTGTTGGGGGGATACCAGTCAAAACGAATATTCCTGAAGGTTGTTGGGGGAATACCAGGGAGGGGAATACCAGGGAAGGGGAATACCAGGGAAGGGGAATACCAGGGAAGGGGAATACCAGGGAAGGGGAATACCAGGGAAGGGGAATACCAGGGAAGGGGAATACTTGGGAAGGGGAATTCCAGTTTCCTTCTATATTCTTAAGTTCCTTACTGCTATCTTTATTCCCGGTTCCTTACTGCTATCTTGACTCCCCGTTCTTACCCGCTATCTTTGCTCCCCGTTCTTACCCGCTTATCTTTACTCCCCGTTCTTACCCGCTATCTTTACTCCCCGTTCTTACCCGCTATCTTTGCTCCCCGTTCTTACCCGCTATCTTTACTCCCCGTTCTTACCCGCTATCTTTGCTCCCCGTTCTTACCCGCTATCTTTGCTCCCCGTTCTTACCCGCTATCTTTACTCCCCGTTCTTACCCGCTATCTTTACTCCCCGTTCTTACCCGCTATCTTTACTCCCCGTTCTTACCCGCTATCTTTACTCCCCGTTCTTAACTGCTATCTTTATGTTCCTTGAAGTTTCTTTCACTTGGCTTCCGTTGCTCCTATCTTTACCTCAACTTCCTTGCTCCTTTCTCTACTCTACACCCATTGCTCCTATCTTCACTTACAATTCATCAATCTTATCTTATCGTCACAAGCCGTGACATTCAACCAGGAAATTCTATGCAAAATGCCAAACCATAGTTTTATGAATCTAAGATGAATTCTTTAATATAAAAGCAAGCAGAGGAAATATTTTTTTTCTGTGGTAGAGAGAGAGAGAGAGAGAGAGAGAGAGAGAGAGAGAGAGAGAGAGAGAGAGTAAGTATACTCACCTAATTGTGGTTGCAGGGGTCGATTTATAGCTCTTGGCCCTGCATTTTTACTGGTGGCTACTAGGTCCACTCTCCATGCTCAATGAGCTGTATCATACCTCTTCTTAAAGCTATGCATGGATTCTGCCTTCACTACCTCACTTTCCATTCCTCTTACTGACAACTCTATGACTGAAGAAATACTTCCTAACATCCCTGTGACTCATCTGAGTCTTCAACTTCCAATTGTGACACCTTGTTTCTGTGTCCCATCTCTGGAACATCCTGTCTCTGTCCACTATGTCGCTTCCTGTCAGTATTTTATGTCGTTTTTGTCTTCCCCGTCCCTCCTGTCCTCCAGTGTCGTCAGGTCGATTACCCTTAACCTCTCCTCATAGGACATACCCCTTAACTCCGAGACCAGTCTCGTTGCAAATCTTTGGACTTTCTCTAATTCTTGACGTGTTTAGCTAGGTCAGGGTTCCAAATTGGTGCTGGATACTCCAATATAAACCTGACATACACGGTGTACAGGGTCCGGAACGAGTCCTTACTGGGATATCTGAATGCAGTTCTCAGGTTTGCCAGGTCCCCTTATGCTGCATCAGTTATCTGGTTAATGTGCGCCTCAGGAGATGTGCTCGGTATAATACACACTCCAAGATCCTATTCCTTCAGCGAGATTTGTAGTCTTTGGCCACCTAGATTGTACTCTGCGGTGTTCTTTGCCCTTCCCAGCTCTTCGCGACTTTGCACTTGGTGGGGTTGAACTCCAGGAGACAGTTGCTGGACCAGGCTTGTAGCCTGTTCAAATCCCTTTGTAGTCCTGCCTGATCCTCCGACTAAATTCTCCTAATTAACTTCACATCGCCAACGTCAACGCCCCCGCGGCCCGGTCTGTGACCAGGCTGTGACTAGGCGAAACGTTTCAAACCACTTCAAACAGGTACAATCTGTTGCAGTTTTCCTCCTTCATGCTTTTATCTAGAGCGAAACGTTGTATTAAAACAAAGGACTTGCACGTTTTTTCACATTTCTCGGCAAACTTTACGATCTAAAATTGAATTCTGTCGAGTCTCTTGATGCAAAAATGCTAATTTCTCCCGACAGAGCTTCAACTAACTCAAACAGTCATGAATTCTGGCGGAACCGCAGGTTAGAGCAGACATCTCCATGCCAAAGCTCTAATTGCTCCACCGACTGAAAGAAAGAGCTTAAGGAGCAAGGCCTCTGTAATCCCTGTGTGTGTGTGTGTGTGTGTGTGTGTGTGTGTGTGTGTGTGTGTGTACTCACCTAATTGTGGTTGCAGGGGTCGAGACTCAGCTCCTGGCCCCGCCTCTTCACTGATCGCTACTGGATCCTCTCTCTCTCTGCTTCCTGAGCTTTGTCATACCTCTTCTTAAAACTATGTATGGTTCCTGCCTCCACTACTGTGTGTGTGTGTGTGTGTGTGTGTGTGTGTGTGTGCTTTCAAACAGTCTTAGTCAACTAGCTCCAATTTCATTCCCTTTCTTGGTTTCTCATTTTTATCACTTCTTCCCTTTCTCCCTTTCTCTACCGAGTCCCTTCCTCTCCCTACCTCCCTCTCCTCCGTTCATTGGTATTCCCTCTCCGGCGTCCCCTCTTTTCCTCTCTTCCCATTTTTCACATCATTCCTCTTTGTTCCCTTCCCTACACTTGTTTTTTTACCATTCCCTCTGTTTCACTCTTCCTTCCCATCTGTTATTCTCCCTTTACTTACCCTCTTCGTTCTATGTTCTCCTTTACCATCTTTCTCTATCTTTCCGTTCCAGTGCCTCTCTCTCTCTCTCTCTCTGTCTCTCTCTCTCTCTCTCTCTCTCTCTCTCTCTCTCTCTCTCTCTCTCTCTCTCGTTGGAACGTTCTTACTGCTACGTAGTACAAAGCCAGCCAACGAGAACAATAGCCATGATACCACAAGACGGGCAGCACACAGCACTATCACTGGCTGTACCTCTCCCAAGAACATCACCTCATCTGCCATCATGACTCCAAAGAATGCCTCGAGTTTGGAACATGTTTCAACAGCATTCTAACATTAATGAAACAAGACCAATTAGCTAAATGAAATCTTAGGCCCATAGCTAGTTACTGCTTCATCCTGTTCCAATTTCTAGGTTTCGTAGTGTGTATAATATATATAAGATTAAAACTGCCTCTTTAAGGCAGAAATTTAAAAAAATATTCTAAATTGCATTTAAATCTGCCCTTTAAGTGTTGTGGGTTATATTACTCTGTATCGATGAATGTTTATTAATTACTTAAGGGCAACTTAATAAGATTTTTAATATCCCAGGACAAAAAAAGCTTCTGGGATACGTGTGGTCACCTGACAGATTATGTTAGAGGAGGATTTTGTATGAGGGAATAAATATTAATTTGAAAATACTATTGTGTATGAGAGAGAGAAACGGAGAGAGGCAGAGAGACATACAGGCAGAGGGGGGGAGAGAGATTAAGAAGAGAGAGAGAGAGAGAGAGAGAGAGAGAGAGAGAGAGAGAGAGAGAGAGGTAGGGGGGAATGTGGGAAGAGAATGCGTCGAGCCTGTGTAATGGCAAAAGTTAGAAAGTAAAATGAGTTGAGGAAGTGTGGGGGACGGCATTGAGAGAGAGAGAGAGAGAGAGAGAGAGAGAGAGACTGGAGAGGATAAAGACTGTGCTAGCTCTGAGCCAGAACGTTCTAATTTTTGCAAAAAAAGCAACCGCTGGCTTACTTGTGCTAGATATCAACTGAGCAACCACTGGCTTACCAGTGCTGGGTATCAATGAGGCAACTACTGGCTTACCAGTGCTGGGTATCAATGAGGCAACTACTGGCTTACCAGTGCTGGGTATCAATGAGGCAACTACTGGCTTACCAGTGCTAGATTACTGAGCAACCACTGCCTTATCAGTGCTAGATATCAACACAGCAACCAGTGGCTTACCAGTGCTAGGTACCAACAGAGAAACAACTGGTTTACCAGTGCTAGATATCAACACAGCAACCAGTGGCTTACCAGTGCTAGGCACCAACAGAGAAACAACTGGTTTACCAGTGCTAGATATCAACACAGCAACCAGTGGCTTACCAGTGCTAGGTACCAACAGAGAAACAACTGGTTTACCAGTGCTAGATATCAACACAGCAACCAGTGGCTTACCAGTGCTAGGCACCAACAGAGAAACAACTGGTTTACCAGTGCTAGATATCAACACAGCAACCAGTGGCTTACCAGTGCTAGGTACCAACAGAGAAACAACTGGTTTACCAGTGCTAGATATCAACACAGCAACCACTGGCTTACCAGTGCTAGGTACCAACAGAGAAACAACTGGTTTACCAGTGCTAGATATCAACACAGCAACCACTGGCTTACCAGTGCTAGGTACCAACAGAGAAACAACTGGTTTACCAGTGCTAGATATCAACACAGTAACCAGTGGCTTACCAGTGCTAGGTACCAACAGAGAAACAATTGGCTCACCAGTGCTTGGTATCAGTGCTACAGTAACTTCTGGCTTAAAAACACCGTTGTGAAAATGGTACAATTGATAATCTCCCAGAAATGATGACACCAAAGATCGCAGGTGATCAGGAAAGCATCAAGTCAAGTCTGAAGCTTGTAAGAGATACTCCAAGTATCTCTCAAACTTTAAGTTATGTTTTAAGTGTCTGTGAAACTTCTAAGTTACTTTTTTATAAGTCTGTCAAATTTGTTTGTTTGTAAAGTTTTTTAGTTATGGTTATGTCTGTGAAGTCGGTAAGCTACGATTAATGTCTGTGAAGTCGGTAAGCTACGATTAATGTCTGTGAAGTCGGTAAGCTACGATTAATGTCTGTGAAGTCGGTAAGCTACGATTAATGTCTGTGAAGTCGGTAAGCTACGATTAATGTCTGTGAAGTCGGTAAGCTACGATTAATGTCTGTGAAGTCGGTAAGCTACGATTAATGTCTGTGAAGTCGGTAAGCTACGATTAATGTCTGTGAAGTCGGTAAGCTACGATTAATGTCTGTGAAGTCGGTAAGCTACGATTAATGTCTGTGAAGTCGGTAAGCTACGATTGTCTGTGAAGTCGGTAAGCTACGATTAATGTCTGTGAAGTCGGTAAGCTACGATTAATGTCTGTGAAGTCGGTAAGCTACGATTAATGTCTGTGAAGTCGGTAAGCTACGATTAATGTCTGTGAAGTCGGTAAGCTACGATTAATGTCTGTGAAGTCGGTAAGCTACGATTAATGTCTGTGAAGTCGGTAAGCTACGATTAATGTCTGTGAAGTCGGTAAGCTACGATTAATGTCTGTGAAGTCGGTAAGCTACGATTAATGTCTGTGAAGTCGGTAAGCTACGATTAATGTCTGTGAAGTCGGTAAGCTACGATTAATGTCTGTGAAGTCGGTAAGCTACGATTAATGTCTGTGAAGTCGGTAAGCTACGATTAATGTCTGTGAAGTCGGTAAGCTACGATTAATGTCTGTGAAGTCGGTAAGCTACGATTAATGTCTGTGAAGTCGGTAAGCTACGATTAATGTCTGTGAAGTCGGTAAGCTACGATTAATGTCTGTGAAGTCGGTAAGCTACGATTAATGTCTGTGAAGTCGGTAAGCTACGATTAATGTCTGTGAAGTCGGTAAGCTACGATTAATGTCTGTGAAGTCGGTAAGCTACGATTAATGTCTGTGAAGCCGGTAAGCTACGATTAATGTCTGTGAAGCCGGTAAGCTACGATTAATGTCTGTGAAGTCGGTAAGCTACGATTAATGTCTGTGAAGTCGGTAAGCTACGATTAATGTCTGTGAAGTCGGTAAGCTACGATTAATGTCTGTGAAGTCGGTAAGCTACGATTAATGTCTGTGAAGTCGGTAAGCTACGATTGTCTGTGAAGTCGGTAAGCTACGATTGTCTGTGAAGTCGGTAAGCTACGATTGTCTGTGAAGTCGGTAAGCTACGATTGTCTGTGAAGTCGGTAAGCTACGATTGTCTGTGAAGTGGGTAAGCTACGATTGTCTGTGAAGTCGGTAAGCTACGATTAATGTCTGTGAAGTCGGTAAGCTACGATTGTCTGTGAAGTCGGTAAGCTACGATTGTCTGTGAAGTCGGTAAGCTACGATTAATGTCTGTGAAGTCGGTAAGCTACGATTAATGTCTGTGAAGTCGGTAAGCTACGATTAATGTCTGTGAAGTCGGTAAGCTACGATTAATGTCTGTGAAGTCGGTAAGCTACGATTGTCTGTGAAGTCGGTAAGCTACGATTGTCTGTGAAGTCGGTAAGCTACGATTGTCTGTGAAGTCGGTAAGCTACGATTGTCTGTGAAGTCGGTAAGCTACGATTGTCTGTGAAGTCGGTAAGCTACGATTGTCTGTGAAGTTGGTAAGCTACGATTGTCTGTGAAGTCGGTAAGCTACGATTAATGTCTGTGAAGTCGGTAAGCTACGATTGTCTGTGAAGTCGGTAAGCTACGATTGTCTGTGAAGTCGGTAAGCTACGATTAATGTCTGTGAAGTCGGTAAGCTACGATTAATGTCTGTGAAGTCGGTAAGCTACGATTAATGTCTGTGAAGTCGGTAAGCTACGATTAATATGTCTGTGAAGTCGGTAAGCTACGATTAATATGTCTGTGAAGTCGGTAAGCTACAATTAATAGGTCTGTGAAGTTAATAAGCTATGATTCATGTCTGTAAAGCTTATAAGCTATAGTTCACAAGTGTTTTTGAAGCTAAAGTCTTTGAAGTCAAGTTTGAAGCCAATCGGAAGAGTTACTTTCAAGTTACGGCGTTTAACCCCATAATAAAAAAAACGGCGTAAAGTATCTCTTTTTCAAGGGGATACCTAAATATCTTCATCAGTTGGGATGTTAAAAATTAATGCAAAAGCTGCGAGAAAGAAAACAGAGAGGCTTGAAACTTTGTTTATGTCAGAAACTGACAAAAAAAAAAATTTTTTTACAACCTTCCGGACACGATGCAATTTATTTTCCGTTGGGAGGGATAAATTAAGGTAAGACCCCGGGCCAGTAGTGTCCAAAAGTTCAACTACGTAACTCACTAATAACTCTCACCGTTCTGACCCTTCAAGACTACGGTGGTCTTCAACTTCAAATCTGAGGGACTGATTACCTCAACTTTGGCGTAAAATTCTACTGTCTTCCATTTATGTCCTTGAATTTGGACTGATAAAGCCACTGGATGGCGAGACGTCTACCGTAAATATAGCCAGATATTGTACACGTTTTCGACTTTCACTCACATTATGAAGACAGTTTTAGACGGTGTTTCTGTTCATCCTAAAAGGTTCCTGGTTTGATAATGGTCCGGAATTGACCGAAATATCATCTAAAGTTCCCTGTCCAGGGTGTTGAATATTTGTTAATAGCTTCAGCAACGTGGCTTTTATTATCAGTGGGTTAGTGTATAACGAAAATTATTGTAAATAGTTTAGAAGACCGATAAATTGAAGAATGAGACACTTACGCAATATTTGGGAATATTCGTCAGTCAGTGGCTTCATCAGTCCAATACAGAGAACAACGGTGGAAGATGAGGAGGCGTTTGAGGTGGTCAGTCCCTGAGCCTGGAGTCTGTGTTCAGACTGGTGAACTTCTACCCACTGGTAATGTATACCACTTATCACATGATTCAAAGGTGGGTAAAGAAGGTATAATGAGGAATTTAAAGACAGGTGGTTGAAAAAGGCATATGGAATCTGGGGAATTATCTTCGTTGACCTTCGAAAACTGAAGAAATACTCAACCATTTTAAATCAAACTTGCACTATATTGTACATTGTGGCCCAACCCATTTTCATAATGGGTTGGGCCAATATTTTTATTAGTGGGGTTGGGTTTGCGAAGGACCTGCCTAGTATGGTCCAGTATGCCTGTTGCAGTGTTCCACCTTTATGTTCTTAAATTGATAACACTTGACACGAACTGAAAACCGCTGTTTATTTTGCACTGCTATCACGTTTAGTGGTGGAGGCAGGAGTAGCAGCCTGCACAAAGGGAGACTGACAGATGACTGTGGCATGCAGCGGATCACAGGTTTGTTATGCGTCCTGGAGGCAGTGCTCACACTGACCCATTATCACCTACTCAACTTTCACTCTCACAGTGGGATAGCCTAGATGGAGACGATAATTGGGTATATGCTGGACTCTGGACATACAAACTGCTAGTGCACTGACCTCTGGACATACTGCAGAGACAGCGTGATATTCTGGACACAGTGTCCAGAATATCTTGCTGCCAATTCTGTGAAGGCTAGAAACCAAAGCAATCATAGTACTAGGGGAAGAGAACACGACTTTGTAGTAGCCACAGTCAGTGGCCAGGCTTCAAACACCTTTTATTGTACAGCAATAAAGGAATGGAACAGACTGCCTGTACATGTCAAAGCCAGTCATAGCATGAACCAGTTCAAGAAGAGTACTAAAAGGTACCTAATGAATGTAGCCACAGAAAGGAAGGAGAATGATTTATTTCTTTAGCTGACACACATGTTTACGCAAATAACTTATTTTATCTTATTTCTAGTACATCTTCTTTATAGTAAAATAATAAGGTATCAATACGACCCCAATGGAAATAAGTCACTGACTTTGGGTTATCCCAGGTTTTCTTCATATATGCTGCTATGTATGATAATCTGTGTAACTGTGCGTGTATACCTGAATAAATTTACTGCTAGTACACTAACCTCTGGACTTACTATTACATTAGCTCGGGACATATTACTGCTAGTACAATGAACTCTGGAAACACTACTGGAAGGTGAAGACTGACGTTGAGTCTTGCATCAATGTTAAGCTCTTGCCTCACTGAGATGTTCCCTGTTGCTTCGGGAGATGTTGGTAGTTATCATTCCGGAGTGATGCTGGGTAATGGGAGTGTCAATATCTGGTCATGTTCGGTGGATGCTGATTCATCTGCCGCCTCATCCCCTCTGATGCCAACATAACTTGGAATCCAGTTGAGCGAGGTCTTCCTCTCCTCTACCTCCAGTTCCTGGAGCTTCAGAACTGAGGTAGTGAGGTGTATGTGTCATGAAGGTTGGATGGTGAGTACTGTGGCCTTCTGGACTGCTAGAGGAAAGAAGCATAACTGGCAGGTCGCTTCCCTCCTCCAGTTGAGCTGTGGTCAGTAGCTTTTTTGCTGAGACAAAGTTTGACAAAGCTCCTAGAGAAGTTAACGTTGCATCTGTGTCCTTTTACCAAACCATTATGGACGGTAAGTTTACCACTATTTTTATGTAGCTTAGCTAGCAACTGTGCAGCGCGATTTCGTTGTCTGTCCGTGATAATTCTGGCTGTGCTGGCTACTTGTGGGTGCAGTATCTTGTCCGCTTAAAAGAATTGAAGAGTTCCAGTCTTTTTGTGAGTAGAGAGTAGCTTGGTAGCGTACTCACCTTATACATTGAGGTCTGTGGTTCTGTCCCAGATACGGGTGGGAAAACCATACCAGGGGTGGGGTTTGAACCCACGGTCAGAGACTCTCAAAACTCCAGACCGTCGCGTTAGCCACTGGACCAGCTAGCTTATTAAGAGTCGCCCAACTAGGTATATTTCTACACCATAGGAAGGTTAGCATAAGCACCACTGTGTCAACAAATGCAAGTTTTTACAGACGAATCTCCCGCTAGCATGGCCGTGACGAACTCTAGCTCAAGTCCCCTCAAAGCTGTCAACATGGCTCACGAAATCGTAATGAAACATTGGATGTGTTTCCCTAAGACACCTGCTGTCACTGTTCACCTAGCAGTAAGTAGGTACCTGGGTGAAGGTTAAGACATATGCAACAGTTTACCTGGAGTTTACCTGGAGAGAGTTCCAGGGGTCAACGCCCCCGCGGCCCGGTCTGAGACCAGGCCTCCTGGGAATCTTTACGAAACGTTCAGCCTAAGCAGTCGGCTTCTTCAGTCAAACACAAAGGGACAGTAGTAATAAAATAAAGATGATATAATCAGTCCCCCAACCTTGGGAAAAGTATCTGAAGGTGGTCATTCCCTCAGCCTGGAGAAGAGTTCAGCTCCATGGTCTGGAACAAGGTGGTCAGTCCCTCAGCCTGGAGAAGAGTTCAGCTCCATGGTCTGGAACAAGGTGGTCAGTCCCTCAGCCTGGAGAAGAGTTCAGCTCCATGGTCTGGAACAAGGTGGTCAGTCCCTCAGCCTGGAGAAGAGCTCAGCTCCATGGTCTGGAACAAGGTTGTCAGTCCCTCAGCCTGGAGAAGAGCTCAGCTCCATGGTCTGGAACAAGGTGGTCATTCCCTCAGCCTGGAGAAGAGCTCAGCTCCATGGTCTGTAACAAGGTGGTCAGTCCCTCAGCCTGGAGAAGAGCTCTGCTCCATGGTCTGGAACAAGGTGGTCAGTCCCTCAGCCTGGAGAAGAGTTCAGCTCCATGGTCTGGAACAAGGTGGTCAGTCCCTCAGCCTGGAGAAGAGTTCAGCTCCATGGTCTGGAACAAGGTGGTCAGTCCCTCAGCCTGGAGAAGAGTTCAGCTCCATGGTCTGGAACAAGGTGGTCAATCCCTCAGCCTGGAGAAGAGTTCAGCTCCATGGTCTGGAACAAGGTGGTCAGTCCCTCAGCCTGGAGAAGAGTTCAGCTCCATGGTCTTGAACAAGGTGGTCAGTCCCTCAGCCTAGAGAAGAGTTCACCTCCATGGTCTTGAACAAGGTGGTCAGTCCCTCAGCCTGAAGAAGATTTCAGCTCCATGGCCTGGAACAAGATGGTCAGTCCCTCAGCCTGGAGAAGAGTTCAGCTCCATGGTCTGGAACAAGGTGGTCAGTCCCTCAGCCTGGAGAAGAGTTCAGCTCCATGGTCTGGAACAAGGTGGTCAGTTCCTCAGCCTGGAGAAGAGTTCAGCTCCATGGTCTGGAACAAGGTGGTTGTCCCTCAGCCTGGAGAAGAGTTCAGCTCCATGGTCTGGAATAAGGTGGTCAGTTCCTCAGCCTGGAGAAGAGTCCAGCTCCATGGTCTGGAACTAAGTGGTCAGTCCCTCAGCCTGGAGAAGAGTTCAGCTCCATGGTCTGGAACAAGGTGGTCAGTCCCTCAGCCTGGAGAAGAGTCCAGCTCCATGGTCTGGAACAAGGTGGTTGTCCCTCAGCCTGGAGAAGTGTCCAGCTCCATGGTCTGGAACAAGGTGGTTGTCCCTCAGTCTGGAGAAGAGTTCAGCTCCATGGTCTGGATCAATATCGTTCCAGACTGATTACAACATCTGTATTTCTTTACTACTGCTGGTTTCGTATTTGACTACAGAAGCCTACCGTGTCTAAATATTCAGTACACAAACAACCCGCACATAGGCAGAGAGAACTCAGTTTCGGTCCAACTCAGGCCATTTACACGTCACACTAACCCACAAGAATGAAAAATGATCCAAGTCGGACCGAAAGATCGTCGATAGGGTCTATGTGCGGGTTGTGACTTCTCATTCCTGATGAGAAGATCGAAATAAATACGAAACAAAAATGGCAGGGAGCAGTGCTCCGTCGTTGAGTAATTAAGGAAGCAGACCAAATATGCGAATCAAGTAGCCTGGCTCAGGCAACAGAAGAATGTGCAATTAAGACGGAAGCCTGGCGGAAGCTCAGGTTATTACGTTACTCAGAAGGCTTTCTGGCAGAAATTCTCAGTTGGATCGGAATTCTTTTTGCGTTTAACGAGTCTAGTTTCACCTGTTGAATGGCCATGTTCGTTTTATATTAAGTCGATTTCCTGTTCTTAGTTTAACTAGAAAGAGTAATGTTAGCTAAACAAATATGGCTAATTAAATGATTTTTGATGTGTTGAGTGAGCAAGGCGGCTATATTGAAGGGATCCTGGAAAACCGAATAGCCGGACTTGTGTCCTGGAGGTGGGAAGTGCAGTGTGTGCACTCTGAAGGATGAGTGAGGATTTTACAGTTCTGGAGGTGGGAAGTACAGTACGTGCACTCTGAAGGATGGGTGAAGATGTTACAGTTCTGGAGGTGGGAAGTACAGTACCTGCACTCTGAAGGATGAGTGAGGATGTCACAGTTCTGGAGGTGGGAAGCACAGTACCTGCACTCTGAAGGATGGGTGAGGATGTTACAGTTCTGGAGGTGGGAAGTACAGTACCTGTACTCTGAAGGATGGGTGAGGATGTCACAGTTCTGGAGGTGGGAAGTACAGTACCTGTACTCTGAAGGATGGGTAAGGATGTCACAGTTCTGGAGGTGGGAAGTACGGTACCTGCACTCTGAAGGATGGGTGAGGATGTCACAGTTCTGGAGGTAGGAAGTACAGTACCTGCACTCTGAAGGATGTGTGAGGATGTTACAGTCCTGGAGGTAGGAAGTACAGTACCTGTACTCTGAAGGATGAGTGAGGATGTTACAGTTCTGGAGGTGGGAAGTACAGTACCTGCACTCTGAAGGATGGGTGAGTATGTCACAGTTCTGGAGGAGTGAGGATGTTACAGTACTCACCTAATTGTACTCACCTAATTGTGGTTGCAGGGGTCGAGACTTAGCTGCTGGCCCCGCCTCTTCACTGATCGCTACTAGGTCCTCTCTCTCTCTGCTTCCTGAGCTGTATCATACCTCTTCTTAACACTATGTTTGGTTCCTGCCTCCACTACTTCACTTGCTAGGCTATTCCACTTCCTGACAACTCTGTGACTGAAGAAATACTTCCTAACGTCCCTGTGACTCGTCTGAGTCTTCAGCTTCCAGTTGTGACCCCTTGTCCCTGTGTCCCCTCTCTGGAACATCCTATCTCTGTCCACCTTGTCTATTCCCCGCAGTATTTTGTATGTCGTTATCGTGTCTCCACTGACTCTTCTGTCCTCCAGTGTCGTCAGTCCGACTTCCCTCAACCTTTCCTCGTACGACATTCACCTGAGCTCTGGGACTAGCCTTGTTGCAAACCTTTGTACTTTCTCTAACTTCTTGACGTGCTTGACCAGGTGTGGGTTCCAGACTGGTGCTGCATACTCCAGTATGGGCCTAACATACACAGTGTACAGTGTCTTGAACGATTCCTTATTAAGGTATCGGAACGCTATTCTCAGGTTTGCCAGGCGCCCGTATGCTGCGGGGGCTCTGGTGGCCTGGTGGTTAACGCTCTCGCTTCACACGGCGAGGGCCTGGGTTCGATTCCCAGCCAGAGTAGAAACATTGGACGTGTTTCTTTCAACCTGTTGTCTATGTTCCCCATCAGTAAAATGGGTACCTGGGTGTTAGTCGACTGGTGTGGGTCGCATCCTGGGACACTGACCTAAGGAGGCCTGGTCACAGACCGGGCCGCGGGGGCGTTGACCCCCGGAACTCTCTCCAGGTAAACTCTCTCCAGGTAAACTCCAGTGATGTGCTCGGTGTTATGGTCACCCCAAGGTCTTTCTCCCTGTGTTAGGTCTGTAGTCTTTGTCCACCTAGCCTATACTCTGTCTGCGGTCTTCTTTGCCCCTCCCTGATCTTCATGACTTTGCATTTGGCTGGATTGAATTCGAAAAGCCAGTTACTGGACCACATGTCCAGCCTGTCCAGGTCTCCTTGCAGTCCTGCCTCATCCTCAAACCGATTTAATTCTTCTCATCAACTTCACATCATCTGCGAACAGGGACACTTCAGAGTCTATTCCTTCCATCATGTCGTTCACATATATCAAAAATAGCACTAGTCCTAGAACTGACCCCTGTGGGACCCCGCTCGTCACAGGCGCCCACTGTGATACCTCTTCACGTACCATGACTCGTTGCTGCCTCCCTGTCAGGTATTCCCTGATCCTTTGCAGTGCCCTCCCTGTTACATGCGCCTGATCCTCCGGCTTCTGCACTAATCTCTTGTGGGGAACTGTGTCAAAGGCCTTCCTGCAGTCTAGGAAAACGCAATCTACCCACCCCTTTCTCTCGTGTCTTACTTCTGTTACCTTGTCATAAAACTCCAGGAGGTTTGTGATACACGATTTGCCTTCCATGAACCCATGCTGGTTTTCATTTATAATCTTGTTCCTTTCCAGGTGTTCGACCACTCTCCTCCTGATAATCTTCTCCATGACTTTGCACACAATACATGTCACAGACACAGGTCTGTAGTTCAGCGCTTCGTTTCTGTTTCCTTTCTTAAATATGGGGACTACATTATCTGTCTTCCATTTCTCAGGTAGTTGCCCAGTTTCAAGGGATGTGTTGAAGATTGTGGTTAGAGGCACGCACAGCATCTCTGCTCCTTCTCTAAGAACCCATGGGGAGATGTCCGGTCCCATCGCCTTTGAGGTGTCAAGGTCACTTAACAGCTTCTTCACCTCCTCCTCAGTTGTTCGTATGTCATCCAACACTTGTTGGTATATTCCCTCTTGATGTTCCCTTCTGTGCTGTCTTCCCACAGCCCTTCCTGTCTCTACTCTAAAAACTTCCTTAAATCTCCTGTTCAGCTCCTCACATACCTCCTGATCATTTCTTGTGAGTTCTCCATCTTCTGTAGGTGGGAAGTACAGTACCTGTACTTTGAAGGATGAGTGAGGATGTTACAGTTCTGGAGGTGGGAAGTACAGTACCTGTACTCTGAAGGATGGGTGAGGATGTTACAGTTCTGGAGGTGGGAAGTACAGTACCTGTACTCTGAAGGATGAGTGAGGATGTTACAGTTCTGGAGGTGGGAAGTACAGTACCTGTACTCTGAAGGATGAGTGAGGATGTTACAGTTCTGGAGGTGGGAAGTACAGTACCTGTACTCTGAAGGATGAGTGAGGATGTTACAGTTCTGGAGGTGGGAAGTACAGTACCTGCACTCTGAAGGATGGGTGAGGATGTTACAGTTCTGGAGGTGGGAAGTACAGTACCTGCACTCTGAAGGATGAATGAGGATGTTTCAGTTCTGGAGGTGGGAAGTACAGTACCTGTACTCTGAAGGATGGGTGAGGATGTCACAGTTCTGGAGGTGGGAAGTACAGTACCTGCACTCTGAAGGATGAATGAGGATGTCACAGTTCTGGAGGTGGGAAGTACAGTACCTGTACTCTGAAGTATGTTACAGCTCAGAAGAATCATTCACAATTTCAATAACTCTGTCAAGTATCCCTCACAGTATCCATTCAACATCCCACAGAACATCAACAATTTACCTGTAAAGTAAAAGGACACAAGTGCAACTAATGTGACATTTATTGTGGCAACGTTTCGCTCTCCAGGAGCTTTATCAAGCTAATGGCTTGATAAAGCTCCTGGAGAGCGAAACGTTGCCACAATAAATGTCACATTAGTTGCACTTGTGTCCTTTTACTTTACATATTGTCGGTAATTCTACCAACTTTATTACAACAATTTACCTAACCCGCATTTCTTCCATACATCGACCCTCCACTTCTTTAAATACTTCTCACAGGGTTTTAATTCAGTAAGAAAGAAAACTGGAGGCTAGCATATTGTGTGTGCAAGCAGAGTAGTCAACCAGAAGACCGGGGTCATGCAAGGTTTAGTAGACACAATGGTCACCTTTACAGAGTCACTTAAAGGCTTCAGGTCGTTGTGACAAGCATTATATAACGCACACAACAGCCTACTAAACTAACCCGCAAATTATAGATCAGATGACATATCTGTCCATCGAGGCCCATCATGAAGAAGACAGTTCTACCAAGGTTCCTGTAACACAACAGTCCCTTCATGGTAGAGGTACCATGATGGTAATCAAGAACTCTAGATTCAAGCAACTGAACCTAACCACCTCTCGAATCAAGCAAATGGACCGAACCACTTCCTGAATCAAACCAGCATATCACTCCCCAGAAACAACAACATTCACAATAGGCTTCTTTCCAGTTTTAAGAAAACTTTGGTCCGTGGGAGGAATTTCTCCGCTATATATCACCTGACGCTCCAATAAGCAAAATAAATACGAAAGCCTCACCAAGGAAGATAAATAAGAATTTTAACAACAATTTCACGGCCGAGAGAAGACCAATTTGAGGTAATGGAGTATTGTGTCGGCCCCGTCTGGAGCGAAGTGTTGCCTTCTGTCTTCCTCTGTGGGCGAGACGGCCTGCTCCTGAAGGCCTCTTGATTCAAGGAATTGGAGGTAATTTTGTCATCCTTTTAGTATCCCACAGGATACCTGTTACCCCAAGCACTGAATAAACCCTAAGGGTTTAGAGCTAATATTTGATAAACAACAATAATTACCTGGAGTATACCTGGAGGGTCGACGCCCCAGAGGCTCGGTCTGAGACCAATAATAATTGATTTCTCGGTAAATATGAAATGCAACTTATTTTCCACATTTATAACTGTTTCGGAATTTTAATTATTTAAGGCTGGACACAACTGCTCAGATTTAATATATTTCTTAATAGAATTTAAATGACTGATGCATTTTCAATTCTCGAAATAAAATATATATATATATATATATATATATATATATATATATATATATATATATATATATATATATATATATATATATATATATATATATATATATATAATGTCGTGCCGAATAGGTAAAACTTGCTATTTTGGCTTAAATAGCAACGTTCTTCTTGCCGAATAAGGCAAGCGAAAAATTTGTGTACGCAATAATTTCGCAAAAATCATTCTGAACCTAAAGAAAAGAATATATTTCATTGTGTTTGTTTATTAAATTATTGTAAACTTATCTAAAAAATTTAGTTCTATAAGGCTGAATTAAAATGTACTTGTTATAATAAGGTCAGGTAAATTTCCTAAGGTTCTTTTGGTACAAAATTATTAATTTTTACATTAACATAAATGAAAAATAAATATCTAAACGTATAAGAGAACTTTATAGAAAGGACTTAATTTTAAACGAGTTCTTGCTGACCAGTTTTACCTATTCAGCACGACAATCATAAACTTCGGCTAGCCGGGAATCGAACCCGTGTTGTTTTAGCCTGCTTCCTGGAAAGCAAGCCAAAACTCGCGACGTTCTAACCACTACACCGACAATGTCCTGAGTTTCGACTTGCTTCTCAGGAGGCGGGCTAAAACAACACGGGTTCGATCCCCGGCGAACCGTAGTTTGTTATTGCTAAAATACCACTTGTTCGTGGTATTGAATCATTTACCAAACTGCGGACAGCCGGGATTAGATCCCGCGCCACATTCTCCCGCCTCAAGAGACAGAGCAATGTTCACGTCGCCTTAACCACTCAACCAGCGATCCTAAAAGAACCATGCACCTGCTGGCCGCAGTTTGGTAAATGATTCAATACCACTAGTTTCGTGGTTCTATAAACTTGGGTGTTAGTTGACTGGTGTGGGTGGCATCCTGGGGACAAATTAACCAAAGTTACTGGAAATGTTCTACATAACCAGGGACTTTCTATAGTATGTCATTAATGTCAGCTATGGTCTGATAGTATAGCAACACCATGTGTGACGGATACATTAGAGAGGTGTTTAACATAGCATATGTTGTGATGGATACATAACAGAACTGCGTGTATATATATATATATTATATATATATATATATGTCGTGCCGAATAGGCAGAACTTGCGATCTTGGCTTAAATAGCAACGCTCATCTTGCCATTTAGGACAAGTGAAAATTTGTGTATGCAATAATTTCGCCAAAATCATTCTGAACCTAACGAAAAAAATATATTTGATTGTGTTTGTTTAGTACTAAATTATTGTAAACGTATTTAAAATATATTTAGTTAGATTAGGCTAAAATAAATTGTTCTTGTTATAATAAGTTTAGGTAAGTTTTCTAAGATTCTTTTGGTGCAAAATTAAAATTTTTTACATTAACATTAATGAAAAAAAATATATCTTCAAACGCATAAGAGAAAATTTCAGAAAGGACTTAATTTTAAATGAGTTCTTGCTAACTGACCAGTTTTACAAATTCGGCACGACATATATATATATATATATATATATATATATATATATATATATATATATATATATATATATATATATATATATATATATATATATATATATTTTTAATACTTGACGTGCTGTTGGAGTGTGAGCAAAGTAACATTTATGAAGGGATTCAGGGAAACCGGCAGGCCGGACTTGAGTCCTGGAGATGGGAAGTACAGTGCCTGCACTCTGAAGGAGGGGTGTTAATGTTGCAGTTTAAAAACTGTAGTGTAAAGCACCCTTCTGGCAAGACAGTGATGGAGTGAATGATGGTGAAAGTTTTTCTTTTTCGGGCCACCCTGCCTTGGTGGGAATCGGCCGGTGTGATAATAAAAAAAAAAAAAATATATATTTTATTATCACACCGGCCGATTCCCACCAAGGCAGGGTGGCCCGAAAAAGAAAGACTTTCACCATCATTCACTCCATCACTGTCTTGCCAGAAGGGTGCTTTACACTACAGTTTTTAAACTGCAACATTAACACCCCTCCTTCAGAGTGCAGGCACTGTACTTCCCATCTCCAGGACTCAAGTCCGGCCTGCCGGTTTCCCTGAATCCCTTCATAAATGTTACTTTGCTCACACTCCAACAGCACGTCAAGTATTAAAAACCATTTGTCTCCATTCACTCCTATCAAACACGCTCACGCATGCCTGCTGGAAGTCCAAGCCCCTCGCACACAAAACCTCCTTTACCCCCTCCCTCCAACCCTTCCTAGGCCGACCCCTACCCCGCCTTCCTTCCACTACAGACTGATACACTCTTGAAGTCATTCTGTTTCGCTCCATTCTCTCTACATGTCCGAACCACCTCAACAACCCTTCCTCAGCCCTCTGGACAACAGTTTTGGTAATCCCGCACCTCCTCCTAACTTCCAAACTACGAATTCTCTGCATTATATTCACACCACACATTGCCCTCAGACATGACATCTCCACTGCCTCCAGCCTTCTCCTCGCTGCAACATTCATCACCCATGCTTCACACCCATATAAGAGCGTTGGTAAAACTATACTCTCATACATTCCCCTCTTTGCCTCCAAGGACAAAGTTCTTTGTCTCCACAGACTCCTAAGTGCACCACTCACTCTTTTTCCCTCATCAATTCTATGATTCACCTCATCTTTCATAGACCCATCCGCTGACACGTCCACTCCCAAACATCTGAATACGTTCACCTCCTCCGTACTCTCTCCCTCCAATCTGATATTCAATCTTTCATCACCTAATCTTTTTGTTATCCTCATAACCTTACTCTTTCCTGTATTCACCTTTAATTTTCTTCTTTTGCACACCCTACCAAATTCATCCACCAATCTCTGCAACTTCTCTTCAGAATCTCCCAAGAGCACAGTGTCATCAGCAAAGAGCAGCTGTGACAACTCCCACTTTGTGTGTGATTCTTTATCTTTTAACTCCACGCCTCTTGCCAAGACCCTCGCATTTACTTCTCTTACAACCCCATCTATAAATATATTAAACAACCACGGTGACATCACACATCCTTGTCTAAGGCCTACTTTTACTGGGAAAAAATTTCCCTCTTTCCTACATACTCTAACTTGAGCCTCACTATCCTCGTAAAAACTCTTCACTGCTTTCAGTAACCTACCTCCTACACCATACACTTGCAACATCTGCCACATTGCCCCCCTATCCACCCTGTCATACGCCTTTTCCAAATCCATAAATGCCACAAAGACCTCTTTAGCCTTATCTAAATACTGTTCACTTATATGTTTCACTGTAAACACCTGGTCCACACACCCCCTACCTTTCCTAAAGCCTCCTTGTTCATCTGCTATCCTATTCTCCGTCTTACTCTTAATTCTTTCAATTATAACTCTACCATACACTTTACCAGGTACACTCAACAGACTTATAGCCCTATAATTTTTGCACTCTCTTTTATCCCCTTTGCCTTTATACAAAGGAACTATGCATGCTCTCTGCCAATCCCTAGGTACCTTACCCTCTTCCATACATTTATTAAATAATTGCACCAACCACTCCAAAACTATATCCCCACCTGCTTTTAACATTTCTATCTTTATCCCATCAATCCCGGCTGCCTTACCCCATTTCATTTTACCTACTGCCTCACGAACTTCCCCCACACTCACAACTGGCTCTTCCTCACTCCTACAAGATGTTATTCCTCCTTGCCCTATACACGAAATCACAGCTTCCCTATCTTCATCAACATTTAACAATTCCTCAAAATATTCCTTCCATCTTCCCAATACCTCTAACTCTCCATTTAATAACTCTCCTCTCCTATTTTTAACTGACAAATCCATTTGTTCTCTAGGCTTTCTTAACTTGTTAATCTCACTCCAAAACTTTTTCTTATTTTCAACAAAATTTGTTGATAACATCTCACCCACTCTCTCATTTGCTCTCTTTTTACATTGCTTCACCACTCTCTTAACTTCTCTCTTTTTCTCCATATACTCCTCCCTCCTTGCATCACTTCTACTTTGTAAAAACTTCTCATACGCTAACTTTTTCTCCCTTACTACTCTCTTCACATCATCATTCCACCAATCGCTCCTCTTCCCTCCTGCACCCACTTTCCTGTAACCACAAACTTCTGCTGAACACTCTAACACTACATTTTTAAACCTACCCCATACCTCTTCGACCCCATTGCCTATGCTCTCATTAGCCCATCTATCCTCCAATAGCTGTTTATATCTTACCCTAACTGCCTCCTCTTTTAGTTTATAAACCTTCACCTCTCTCTTCCCTGATGCTTCTATTCTCCTTGTATCCCATCTACCTTTTACTCTCAGTGTAGCTACAACTAGAAAGTGATCTGATATATCTGTGGCCCCTCTATAAACATGTACATCCTGAAGTCTACTCAACAGTCTTTTATCTACCAATACATAATCCAACAAACTACTGTCATTTCGCCCTACATCATATCGTGTATACTTATTTATCCTCTTTTTCTTAAAATATGTATTACCTATAACTAAACCCCTTTCTATACAAAGTTCAATCAAAGGGCTCCCATTATCATTTACACCTGGCACCCCAAACTTACCTACCACACCCTCTCTAAAAGTTTCTCCTACTTTAGCATTCAAGTCCCCTACCACAATATATATATATATATATATATATATATATATATATATATATATATATATATATATATATATATACAAACAATGTTAATAAAAAGAATACTAAACTGAATTAAGTCAAGATATTCTTGGCTTACGAGATGGTTCTCCTAGCCACTCGCCAAATTAAGGCAGTCGCTTCTCTCCGGGATGTCTAGCAATTACCTCCATCAGAAGTAGTGGCAGGTGGTTCCTCGTCAGCGCCTTCCTAATATTCTTGTCAGGAGGCCATCCACAAGCTGTAAGGAGCCGGGGAGAGGGTAATAGCTGGCACTCGAGGTGCCGCCCACCTCGCTGCCTCATGTGTTATGCTGGCACAGTCTTAGCTGCATAAACACGGACATGAACACGTAACACGCACACACAAGCACTCACATCTCACCAACACGCACATACACCCACAGTAAGAAGAAAGTTGAGGCGAAGAAAGAGTAATTCCGGAGTGAAAGTGAAGAGAGAGAACGACACAAGAATGAATCATAAAACGAAGAACAATGGGTGAAAGAAATGGAATGACAGCACTGGAGATAATGGAATATTTATCTGTGAAGTGTAAGAAGATATTCATGATAAATCAAGTGGTAAGAGTCGACGACTAATCCAAAAACATACATCCACTTATAAATAAAAACGCCCAGCATGGAAAACCTGGGAAAAAATGATCGACGAAGCAGAAAAAACGAGAAAATTTTTATTGCGACTGTAAAAATCACATCCAAACCTCAATAAACCAAATGAAGACAGAACTTAACACAGGGAATTCTTCGCTTGCCTAATCCTTAGGCACGACCTATTTCCTCATTGGACAAATGTGATACCACCTACGACTGCTGTACCTCTCCTACCTGCAGTATATAAACTGCTACTTCGCACATATGCTGTATTCTATTCAAGAATGATGGACTGACCACATCGACTCAAGGCTGAGGGACTGATTACTTCAAACTCCTCCTGTTCACCATTCTCCTTTGTATGGACTGATGAAGCCACTATGTGGCGAAACGTTTCCTCATTTAAGATACCCAAGTGTTGCACATGTGTCTAATTTATCAACTTGTCTGTTCTCTGAACCATTCATTTACAGAACCTCAGGAGATTAATTGATCTGCATATTTCGACTCTAATCAAGGATCCTCTTCAGCTGAAAAGATCCCACTGAGCACTGATGTTCATTGCACTTTAATAATTCGTCAAATCGCAAATTTAAGCTATGTTTCCCTCACCTCTATCACTTTACAGGTTGGGTAAGATTTGTCAGGAAACAGGAGAAGTGTTTCCTGACGCGGGTCAGGAGACACTTGTCCTGGAGCTTTTGGTCGTCTCACTGAAGTCTTGACGCTTGACAACCAATGTTTCTCGGTTTATCTTGAATTTAAATTATCGTATTCATGGCCTGTCGATAAGTTGACAGGAGGAGCAGGAACAGCCTCCTGTGCCCTTTTAGAAGAGGGAGCCATTTTTTTTAATGGTCTTCCAAGTTCGTGCTGCTGTGGAATGTATATAAATGGCTCAGAAAACCGTAAGTTGATAACTTAGACACATGTGCAATACTTGGGTATCTTATAGAAACGTTTCGCCCCACAGTGGCTTCATCAGTCCAGTCCAAAGAATGGGGAATACACAAATTACAGTATCGTGCACTTCTGTTTAAGGAAGGAAATAAATGGTATAAAATACCGACACAATGGCAATATAAACACAAATGCAGTATAATGTGATCCTTTATTGACTACGTTTCGCCCACACAGTGGGCTTTTTCAAGTCACAAACAGAACTACCTGGGGTGGAAGGAACGCGAGTATTTATAGTCCGGCTGAGGTCAGGTGAAGAATGCTGCATCTGATGATGTACCGAGTGGGGTTATAGAGTCTAAAAACTTGGGTAGCTTGGAAAGGAGATTGGATGAGTTTGTGAGCAGACCTTCTACAGTGTTCTTATGTGGGATAGCGATGAAGAAGTTTCTTGGCAAGTGGTTCAGCTATGTTATAGAAGCCACTATTCTGGTTGAAGTTGTCGGATATAGAAATGAGTGATGATTCCAGGATTCTTCGGTATTGAGTGTTGTCTTCTGTGGCGATAAGTCTTGAGTTTCTGTAGTTTATCAAGTGGTTGTGTGAATTACGGTGTTGTACGCAGGCATTCCTTGTGTCGTCAGACCTGCTTGCGTATTGGTGTTCTGAAATATGTGTTTGGAGGTCCCTTGATGTTTCGCCCACGTATAACTTGTTGCAGTCATTACAAGGGATTATGTATACCCCTGCAGAGGATGGAGGCTTGTCCTGCCTACTACTGGTGATGTCCTTGATGGTCGTGGTTGTGGAGGTAGATACTTGGAATGATGTTTTGGCAAAAATGTTGGAAACATGTTTGGCAATGGAGTTGGTGGGAAGGACTATGTATCTCTTCTCGGCAGTGTCTTCTCTGGGTGTGTTGAAGATGTTTAATGCTCGCCGTCTGCAGTCTCTGATGAAGTGACGAGGATAGTGGAGTTTAGAAAATATTTGTTCAATTATAGTGCATTCTTCCTCAAGGTCACCACCGCTGATAAAGGAGGTGGTGTTGTTATCATGAACACTGACGATTACAGGAACAAAATGCTCATTCTACTTAATGACCCAGATACCTACAAACCTCTCACAACTAACCAAGTGGACAACCTTACTAAAACTTTTCTTCAAAGGACTCGCCGCATTCTGAGGGGCTCAGAACAAGGGAAGAAACTTCTGCACACCATGCCCAGCAACCCCAGACCTGCCAGAATGTACGGCCTGCCAAAGACTCACAAGCCTGGTATCCCACTGAGGCCCATATCCTCGGGAATAGGCAGTGCTCCCCACCAGCTCTCAGGAATTCTCGCCAAACACCTCTCTAAACTCTTGGGCACTATCAGTCCAGCACATCTCAAACACTCAGGTGATCTTCTCAATCGCATTCGCAACATCAACATCAGGAACAAGAAACTTTCCAGCCTTGACGTGACTTCCCTATTCACCAAAGTACCTACTACACAAGCCATCGATCTGTTGCGCAGAAAAATTGACGATTCACTTGATCTTCCCATTCCAGCCAGCGATTTCATCGACCTTGTTGAACTATGTGTTGGCTTTACGTGTTTCTCTTTCGAAAATCACCTCTTTCAGCAGACTTTTGGACTACCCATGGGTTCGCCACTCAGTGCAGTCCTGGCGAACCTATACATGGAACATCTAGAAGCCGAACGTTTCTCCACCATTATTCCTTCGTCTGTCACCTGGCTCCGTTATGTTGACGACATTCTCCTCATAACTCCTAAACGCTTCAACGTTCAAGCTCTCCAAGACAAGCTCAACCAGGTCGAGCCTTCAATCCAGTTCACACTTGAAGAAGTCGACAACACTCTTCCTTTCCTTGATGTCCTGCTCTGCAAAGCTGACCACGAACTTCGTTTTAAAGTCTATCGAAAACCCACCAACCAAAACGATCTTCTCCACTTCTACTCTCACCACGACACCAAAACCAAACGTGGTGTAATTATAGGCTTCTTCCTGCGTGCACTCAGAATCTGCAGCAACGAGTTCCTTGAGGAAGAATGCACTATAATTGAACAAATATTTTCTAAACTCCACTATCCTCGTCACTTCATCAGAGACTGCAGACGGCGAGCATTAAACATCTTCAACACACCCAGAGAAGACACTGCCGAGAAGAGATACATAGTCCTTCCCACCAACTCCATTGCCAAACATGTTTCCAACATTTTTGCCAAAACATCATTCCAAGTATCTACCTCCACAACCACGACCATCAAGGACATCACCAGTAGTAGGCAGGACAAGCCTCCATCCTCTGCAGGGGTATACATAATCCCTTGTAATGACTGCAACAAGTTATACGTGGGCGAAACATCAAGGGACCTCCAAACACGTATTTCAGAACACCAATACGCAAGCAGGTCTGACGACACAAGGAATGCCTGCGTACAACACCGTAATTCACACAACCACTTGATAAACTACAGAAACTCAAGACTTATCGCCACAGAAGACAACACTCAATACCGAAGAATCCTGGAATCATCACTCATTTCTATATCCGACAACTTCAACCAGAATAGTGGCTTCTATAACATAGCTGAACCACTTGCCAAGAAACTTCTTCATCGCTATCCCACATAAGAACACTGTAGAAGGTCTGCTCACAAACTCATCCAATCTCCTTTCCAAGCTACCCAAGTTTTTAGACTCTATAACCCCACTCGGTACATCATCAGATGCAGCATTCTTCACCTGACCTCAGCCGGACTATAAATACTCGCGTTCCTTCCACCCCAGGTAGTTCTGTTTGTGACTTGAAAAAGCCCACTGTGTGGGCGAAACGTAGTCAATAAAGGATCACATTATACTGCATTTGTGTTTATATTGCCACTTCTGTTTAAGAATGGTGAAGATCAGGAGTTTGAGGTAATCGGTCCCTAAGCCTTCTGATCTTCACCATTTTTCTTTGAATTGAACTGATGAGGCCACTGTGTAGCGAAACGTTTCAATAATTAAGTACCCAAATATTACACACATGTCAGATTTATCTACTTTCTAATCAATAGTCTATCCACTTTTTCAATCTCATCTACCAAAAATCTGCGCAAAAAAGTTGATATGTAAGAGAACTGACCGAGTGATCCTGTGTTCTCAAGAGTAATTATGGTTGTAAGTTAGGAGTCCGCTTACATCCTGAGGTCCTTAGTTCGATCCCTGGTACGGGTGGATACATTCTGGCGTGTTTTCTTAAGACACATAAGAACATAAGAAAGGAGGAACACTGCAGCAGGCCTGTTGGCCCATACTAGGCAGGTCCTTTCAGTCACTGTTCATTAGGTAGGTACCTGGGTGTTCGACAACTGTCGGTCGCATCCTGGGGACATTACCTAATTTACCGGTAATGCTCTGGATAACCAGGGGCTTTCTATATAGTATATCACTGAACGTAAGAACATAAGAATGGAGGAACACTGCAGAAGGCCTACTGGCCCATACAAGGCAGTCCTTATCAAAACCCCCTATACCCAAAGCTACCCAACAATTTACTCCCGTACCCACGACACCAATCACACACAGCCCCTCCCACTCATATAACTGTCCAGCCTCTTCTTAAAGCTACCCAGGGTCCTAGCCTCGATCACCCTACTCGGAAGATTGTTCCACGTATCGACCACTCTGAAAACCAGTACCTATCTCCTTTCTAAATCTAAATTTATCCAACTTAAATCCATTATTTCTCGCTCTTACCTGATTCGATATCCTCAGTACCTTATTAATATCGCCTTTGTTTATGTCCATCATCCACTTACACACTTCGTTGATATCTTCTCTTATTCAACGGTTTGTAGTTGTATCATACTTGTAGAAATAATAATAATAATAATAATTATTATTATTATTATTACAAGATACTCCTTATGGTCCCAGTTGTTTAACTCTCCTACTGCCACAATGGTCTAACTTTCCACATACCCCAACAGTATCACAATTGACTAATTTCTCTCCCCACATTCCATGTCTCAACTTTCCCACAGTGACTATGGTCCAACTTTCCCACCTCACACAGCCACCATGGTCTAACTTCCGTCCCTCGAGCTACAGAAGGTAAACAGACTAGATAAACAGATGGGACAGACAGCCCGGGGCTCTCAAAGACAAGATTTCCTCCCTCAAGACACAATGGGGAAGATTCTCCCGAGATTACTGGAGAAGGTTAAACAGATAGCCACACCACGCTATCAATACACACAGCTGACGCTGACAGTTCTCCAAGACCCAGGGCTGACGTACGCTGTGTTTCTCTATGTACAACTTAGGCTATTTTCTTATTTCTAAATTACACCAAATGGTGATTATTTTCCATTTCGTGAGGTTCTTTAGCATCGCTACTACCACTACAACTACTACTACCACTACAACTACTACAACTACCACCACTACAACTAATAAAACTACTACTGCACCTCACTCTGTACCCGTGTATACCTGGAGAGCGAAACGTTGCCACTGTAAAACGTCGTTATTAGTTGCATTGTGTCCTTTTACTTAACGAAAAAAAGACAAAAACGACTCAATTGGTAGCGGACTTATTTCACACACTGAGGGATCCGAGTTCGATCTCCAGGCAGGTATAAACATTGGGCATTTTTCCTTACACCCGTTACCCAGTTCACCTAGCCGTAAGTAGGTACCTGAATGTTAGTCTACTAACACCTGCCATCACTGTTCATCTAGCAGTAAGTAGGTACCTGAATGTTAGTCTAGTAACGCCTGCTATCACTGTTCACCTAGCAGTAATTAGGTACCTGGATGTTAGTCTACAGAAACCTGCTATCACACTTCACCTAGCAGTAAGTAGGTACCTGAATGTTAGTCTACTAACACCTGCTATCACTGTACATCTAGCAGTAAGCAGGTACCAGGTTGTTAGTCTACTAACACCTGCTATCACACTTCACCTAGCAGTAAGCAGGTAGCTGGTTGTTAGTCTACTAACACCTGCTATCACACTTCAACTAGGAGTAAGCAGGTAGCTGGTTGTTAGTCTACTAACACCTGCTATCACACTTCACCTAACAGTAAGTAGGTACCTGGGTGTTAGTAGACTAGTGTATCTCGCCCAGCAGAGAAGAGAATTACAGGAACCTACTGGAAATAAGCCAGCCTGATGAAATGGCTTTACTGGATTACTCCGGGTTACTAACCCGACGGGTTTATTATCCAAAGAAAATGTTCGTTTTGTGGGACAAGAACAGTAGCCTCAAGAACAGTAGCCTCAAGAACAACAGTAGCCTCAAGAACAACAGTAGCCTCAAGAACAACAGTAGCCTCAAGAACAACAGTAGCCTCAAGAACAGTAGCCTCAAGAACAGTAGCCTCAAGAACAACAGTAGTCTCAAGAACAGTAGCCTCAAGAACAGTAGTCTCAAGAACAGTAGCCTCAAGAACAGTAGCCTCAAGAAGAACAGTAGCCTCAAGAAGAACAGTAGCCTCAAGAACAGTAGCCTCAAGAACAGTAGCCTCAAGAACAGTAGCCTCAAGAACAACAGTAGCCTCAAGAACAGTAGCCTCAAGAACAGTAGCCTCAAGAACAACAGTAGCCTCAAAAACAACAGTAGCCTCAAGAAAAACAGTAGCCTCAAGAAGAACAGTAGCCTCAAGAACAACAGTCTCAAGAACAACAGTAGCCTCAAGAACAACAGTCTCAAGAACAGTAGCCTCAAGAACAGTAGCCTCAAGAACAGTCTCAAGAACAGTAGCCTCAAGAACAGTAGCCTCAAGAACAGTAGCCTCAAGAAAAACAGTAGCCTCAAGAAGAACAGTAGCCTCAAGAAAAACAGTAGCCTCGAGAACAACAGTAGCCTCAAGAACAGTAGCCTCAAGAACAGTAGCCTCAAGAACAGTAGCCTCAAGAACATTAGCCTCAAGAACAGTAGCCTCAAGAGCAACAGTAGCCTCAAGAACAACAGTAACCTCAAGAACAACAGTAGCCTCAAGAACAGTAGCCTCAAGAACAACAGTAGCCTCAAGAACAGTAGCCTCAAGGACAACAGTAGCCTCAAGAACAGTAGCCTCAAGAACAGTAGCCTCAAGAACAACAGTAGCCTCGAGAACAACAGTAGCCTCAAGGACAACAGTAGCCTCAAGAACAACAGTAGCCTCAAGAACAGTAGCCTCAAGGACAACAGTAGCCTCAAGGACAACAGTAGCCTCAAGAACAGTAGCCTCAAGAACAGTAGCCTCAAGAACAACAGTAGCCTCAAGAACAGTAGCCTCAAGAACAACAGTAGCCTCAAGAACAACAGTAGCCTCAAGAACAGTAGCCTCTAGAACAGTAGCCTCAAGAACAACAGTAGCCTCAAGAACAACAGTAGCCTCTAGAACAACAGTAGCCTCAAGAACAACAGTAGCCTCAAGAACAACAGTATCCTCAAGGACAACAGTAGCCTCAAGAACAGTAGCCTCAAGAATAACAGTAGCCTCAAGAACAACAGTGGCCTCAAGAACAGTAGCCTCAAGAACAGTAGCCTCAAGAACAACAGTAGCCTCAAGAACAGTAGCCTCAAGAACAACAGTAGCCTCAAGAACAGTAGCCTCAAGAATAACAGTAGCCTCAAGAATAACAGTAGCCTCAAGAATAACAGTAGCCTCAAGAACAACAGTGGCCTCAAGAACAGTAGCCTCAAGAACAGTAGCCTCAAGAACAACAGTAGCCTCAAGAACAACAGTAGCCTCAAGAACAACAGTAGCCTCAAGAATTACAGTAGCCTCAAGAACAACAGTAGCCTCAAGAACAACAGTAGCCTCAAGAACAGTAGCCTCAAGAACAGTAGCCTCAAGAACAACAGTAGCCTCAAGAACAGTAGCCTCAAGAACAGTAGCCTCAAGAACAACAGTAGCCTCAAGAACAGTAGCCTCAAGAACAACAGTAGCCTCAAGAACAACAGTAGCCTCAAGAACAACAGTAGCCTCAAGAACAACAGTAGCCTCAAGAACAACAGTAGCCTCAAGAACAACAGTAGCCTCAAGAACAGTAGCCTCAAGAACAGTAGCCTCAAGAACAGTAGCCTCAAGAACAACAGTAGCCTCAAGAACAGTAGCCTCAAGAACAGTAGCCTCAAGAACAACAGTAGCCTCAAGAACAACAGTAGCCTCAAGAACAACAGTAGCCTCAAGAACAACAGTAACCAAGAGGAGGTTTTGTGGAGGGGTGGAAGAGGAGGTTGATGGAGGTGGGGGACGAGGAGGAGGAGAAGGAAGAGGAAGAGGGAGAGGAGGTATAAAAGGAAGAGGAGAATACTTGTCCAGCTGCTGCAGTTGTTACTGTTTTTGTTGCTGATTCTGCTGTTGCTGTTGTAGTTGTTTCTGTTGTTGATTTACTGTTATCAAAGTTATACTCACAAATATTATAGCAACACTTGCTATAATTTTTATTGTCGTCCTGGTATTCAGAGCGAAAATCTAAAACATCACTGATTTGAACATCTAAATCAACTTAGATCTTTAGAAATCACAAAAGTCACAAATAACCCGGATATAGGAGACACAATTAGTTATTTATTTTTCCAGTATTGGTATTTTTCATTTTTATTTTTTATATTAAAGAACATCCAATAATTTCAAAACATTTAAACTTTAAGTTCAATGCGAGGCACCAAAATCTTCTAAGTTACACTTCAATAAACTTAGCGTACGTCAGCTCTGAGTATAGGAGAACTGTCAACGTCAGCTGTATCGAGTGTATGGTGCGACTGTCAGCTTCATCTCCTCCAGTAATCTCAGCAGCATCTTCTCCATTGTGTTCCTGGAGACATCTTGTCTTTGTGAGGACCCGGCTGTCTGCCTCACCTGTTTATCTGGCCTCTCTTCTGCACCACGAGGAATGGTAGTCAGATCACGGTGGCTGTGAGTTTGTGAGAGGACAAACCTGTGTGTGTGTGAGGTAACTCAACCAGTGTGAGAACAAATCAACCAGTGTGTGTGAGGTGAGAACAAATCAACCAGTGTGTGTGTGTGAGGTGAGAACAAATCAACCAGTGTGTGTGTGTGAGAACAAATCAACCAGTGTGTGTGTGAGATGAGAACAAATCAACCAGTGTGTCTGTGAGTGAGAACAAATCAACCAGTGTGTCTGTGAGGTGAGGACAAATCAACCAGTGTGTCTGTGAGGTGAGAACAAATCAACCAGTGTGTCTGTGAGGTGAGAACAAATCAACCAGTGTGAGAACAAATTAACTAGTGTGTCTGTGGGGTGAGTACAAATCAACCAGTGTGTCTGTGAGGTGAGAACAAATCAACCAGTGTGTCTGTGAGGTGAGAACAAATCAACCAGTGTGTCTGTGAGGTGAGAACAAATCAACCAGTGTGTCTGTGAGGTGAGAACAAATCAACCAGTGTGTCTGTGAGGTGAGAACAAATCAACCAGCGTGTCTGTGAGGTGAGAACAAATCAACCAGCGTGTCTGTGAGGTGAGAACAAATCAAAGCCAGAACAAATCAACCAGTGTGTCTGTGAGGTGAGAACAAATCAACCAGTGTGTCTGTGAGGTGAGAACAAATCAACCAGTGTGTCTGTGAGGTGAGAACAAATCAACCAGTGTGTCTGTGAGGTGAGAACAAATCAACCAGTGTGTCTGTGAGGTGAGAACAAATCAACCAGTGTGTCTGTGAGGTGAGGACAGATCAACCAGTGTGTCTGTGGGGTGAGGACAAATTAACTAGTGTGTCTGTGGGGTGAGTACAAATCAACCAGTGTGTCTGTGAGGTGAGAACAAATCAACCAGTGTGTCTGTGAGGTGAGAAATGTTAGATCATAGTTACTGTGGTGAGAATATCTGTAAACAAATCAATGTTAGTCTGTCCACTGCTACTCAACTAAGTCTACTCATCAACATTTACCCTATTCATTATTTTAAGTTGACGAATGAGACTTAAGAAACATCTGAGCATCGTCATTCTCAACATGTTTCGCCAACCAGCTGGCGAAACATCTTAAGAATAAGATACCCAAATATTGCACACCTGTCTGGGTCATCAACTATAACGTAATATAACACCATTAAAGTTCTGACACAACAGGAAAGTTGATTTAAGTTCCCGAAATTAATAAAGTCACTCCATTAGAATAAAGACCAAACATCGTCACGAAGACCAAAACGGTCACAGACCATTTGAAATGTCACAACCAAAAAGCTGACGATAAACTCTAAAATATACAATACCACAATACAACGATAATACAATATTAAAACTATTGAATATACGATAAATATTTCCCCCACTGTATATACACTCCACAAGGAATATACGCCGAGTATATTTCTTAAAGAATTATTACTGCCTTTCTTAGCAACAGAAGATACTGGAGAGAACACTGTGGATATTTTCATGGCTAATTTCCTCTCTATTCGAACAATTTCAGACAAGTAGGACTCGGCTTACGAAATCGTAATGACACGATTGCAAACAAACCATACCACGGGCGGGGTTCGAACCCGCGATCAGAGAGTCTCCTATAGCAGTTAATGATGATGATAGTAGGAACGGGTCTACGGCTGTGTTGTTGTTGAAGCCTGGGCGGCTTCCTGAAACCTGGTATAGTGTATATACTCTCTGGGAGGATATCTGTTACAGACGCAGCGGCTGCATCACTGCTGTTACAGAAGCAGCAGCTGCATCACTGCTGTTACAGAAGCAGCAGCTGCATCACTGCTGTTACACCAGCAGCTGCATCACTGCTGTTACACCAGCAGCTGCATCACTGCTGTTACACCAGCAGCTGCATCACTGCTGTTACATCAGCAGCTGCATCACTGCTGTTACACCAGCAGCTGCATCACTGCTGTTACACCAGCAGCTGCATCACTGCTGTCACACCAGCAGCTGCATCACTGCTGTCACACCAGCAGCTGCATCACTGCTGTCACACCAGCAGCTACATCACTGCTGTTACAGCCGTAGCAGCTGCATCACTGCTGTTACACCAGCAGCTGCATCACTGCTGTTACACCAGCAGCTGCATCACTGCTGTTACACCAGCAGCTGGATCACTGCTGTTACACCAGTTGCATCACTGCTGTTACACCAGCAGTTGCATCACTGCTGTTACACCAGCAGCTGGATCACTGCTGTTACACCAGCAGTTGCATCACTGCTGTTACACCAGCAGCTGGATCACTGCTGTTAAACCAGCAGTTGCATCACTGCTGTTACACCAGCAGTTGCATCACTGCTGTTACACCAGCAGCTGGATCACTGCTGTTACACCAGCAGTTGCATCACTGCTGTTACACCAGCAGCTGGATCACTGCTGTTACACCAGCAGCTGCATCACTGCTGTTACACCAGCAGCTGGATCACTGCTGTTACACCAGCAGTTGCATCACTGCTGTTACACCAGCAGTTGCACCACTGCTGCTATACCAGCACCAGGATCACTGCTGCTATACCAACACCTGGATCACTGCTGCTATACCAGCACCTGGGCCAATGACGTACTAGCACCTGGGCCACTGACATACCAACACCTGGGCCACTGACATACCAACACCTGGAACACTGACATACCAACACCTGGACAACTAACATACCAACACCTGGGCCACTAACATACCAATGCCTGGGCCACTAACATACCAACACCTGGGCCACTAACATACCAACACCTGAACCACTGACATACCAACACCTGGACCACTAACATACCAACACCTGAACCACTGACATACCAACACCTGGACCACTAACATACCAACACCTGGACCACTGACATACCAACACCTGGACCAGTAACATATAAACACCTGGACCACTGACATACCAACACCTGGACCACTGACATACCAACACCTGGACCACTAACATACCAACACCTGGACCACTAACATACCAACACCTGGACCACTAACATACCAACACCTGGACCACTAACATACCAACACCTGGACCACTAACATACCAACACCTGGACCACTAACATACCAACACCTGGACCACTAACATACCAACACCTGGACCACTAACATACCAACCTCAGGACCACTAACATACCAACCTCAGGACCACTAACATACCAACCTCAGGACCACTAACATACCAACCTCAGGACCACTAACATACCAACCTCAGGACCACTGACATACCAACACCTGGGCCACTAACATACCAACCTCAGGACCACTAACATACCAACCTCAGAACCACTAACATACCAACCTCAGGACCACTAACATACCAACCTCAGGACCACTAACATACCAACCTCAGGACCACTAACATACCAACACCTGGGCCACTAACATACCAACACCTTGACCACTAACATACCAACCTCAGGACCACTGACATACCAACACCTGGGCCACTAACATGCCAACCTCAGGACCACTAACATACCAACCTCAGGACCACTAACATACCAACCTCAGAACCACTAACATTCCAACCTCAGGACCACTAACATACCAACCTCAGGACCACTAACATACCAACCTCAGGACCACTAACATACCAACATCAGGACCACTAACATACCAACCTCAGGACCACTAAAATACCAACCTCAGGACCACTAACATACCAACCTCAGGACCACTAACATACCAACCTCAGAACCACTAACATACCAACCTCAGGACCACTAACATACCAACCTCAGGACCACTAACATACCAACCTCAGGACCACTAATATACCAACCTCAGAACCACTAACATACCAACCTCAGGACCACTAACATGCCAACCTCAGGACCACTAACATGCCAACCTCAGGACCACTAACATACCAACCTCAGGACCACTAACATACCAACCTCAGGACCACTAACATACCAACCTCAGGACCACTAACATACCAACCTCAGAACCACTAACATACCAACCTCAGGACCACTAACATACCAACCTCAGGACCACTAACATACCAACCTCAGGACCACTAACATACCAACCTCAGGACCACTAACATACCAACCTCAGGACCACTAACATACCAACCTCAGGACCACTAACATACCAACCTCAGGACCACTAACATACCAACCTCAGGACCACTAACATACCAACCTCAGGACCACTAACATACCAACCTCAGGACCACTAACATACCAACCTCAGGACCACTAACATACCAACCTCAGGACCACTAACATACCAACCTCAGGACCACTAACATACCAACCTCAGGACCACTAACATACCAACCTCAGGACCACTAACATACCAACCTCAGGACCACTAACATACCAACCTCATGACCACTAACATACCAACCTCAGGACCACTAACATACCAACCTCAGGACCACTAACATACCAACCTCATGACCACTAACATACCAACCTCATGACCACTAACATACCAACCTCAGGACCACTAACATACCAACCTCAGGACCACTAACATACCAACCTCATGACCACTAACATACCAACCTCAGGACCACTAACATACCAACCTCAGGACCACTAACATACCAACCTCATGACCACTAACATACCAACCTCAGGACCACTAACATACCAACCTCAGGACCACTAACATACCAACCTCAGGCTTCTGTTATATATTTCCTTCGATAAGTAACGTCAACTTATATAAAAACGTAGATTTAATATTATAATCAAAAAGACGTAAATTTAATAACACAGAAAAATTACGTCTAGTAACGAGACAACAGATGGAACAGAAGGAAACGTTGCAATGTGAACGTTTCTCTCACTAGTTGCACGAAACTAGGTTGCAGTAGCAGCTTTAATGGAATTTTGAGTAATAAAGACCTGGATTGACCGCCACATGAATATTAACCGCCAGGGCTGCCAACCACAAAATTTTGAATTCCATAAACTAAAATATATTTCATTTTTTAGGCTATTAAATTTTTGGGCCATTAAATTTTTTGACTTAAATTTTTGAGCCATTAAATTTTTTTTTTATTTTTTTTAAATTTTTTGGGCCATTAAATTTTTTGACTTTTTTGACTTAAATTTTTAGGCCATTAAATTTTTTGACTTAAATTTTTAGACCATTAAATTTTTTGACTTAAATTTTTAGGCCATTAAATTTTTTGACTTAAATTTTTAGGCCATTAAATTTGACTAAAATTTTTAAGCCATTAAATTTTTTGACTTAAATTTTTAGGCCATTAAATTTTTTAACATAAATTTTTAGGCCATTAAATTTTTTAACTTAAATTTTTAGGCCATTAAATTTTTTAACTTAAATTTTTAGGCCATTAAATTTTCTGGTTATTAAATTTAGAAAAATATGCCTTTATAAAATATTAAAAATGTGAATTTCAAAAAAAAAATCCGTAATGTAATACTTATGTACAAGTATTGTATAACAAATGTTCATTATGAACATTATTGTTCATCTGTTCAATTTTTTATTTTATGGGGGGATATTTTCACTTTTTTTGCAAATTTAAAATCACGTTCGATATATTTAAAATTAATTTGTGGCGTCTCGTCAATGTTTGGATTTGCCATAGAGTGGAAAGTTCAGAGTTTTTTCTGCATATTTTATGTTTCCAGTATTTTTTACGTCGTTGTGGTGTGATGCAAGTTGGTGAGGTTAGTACAGTTGGTAGCGCACTCGCCTCGCGGATTGAGTGTCAGTGGTTCGATCCCTGGTACGGGTTGAAATATTGTGGGGTGCGTTTCCTTAAGACACCTGCTGTCCCTGTTCACCTAGCAGTAAGTACCTGGTTGTTAGTCACCTTACACCTGCTGTCCCTGTTCACCTAGCAGTAAGTACCTGGTTGTTAGTCACCTTACACCTGCTGTCTCTGTTCACCTAGCAGTAAGTACCTGGTTGTTAGCCACCTTAAACCTGCTGTCCCTGTTCACTAAGCATTAAGTAGGTACCTGGTTGTTAGTCATATTGAACCTGCTGTCCCTGTTCACCAAACAGTAAGTAGGTACCTGGGTGTTAGTCACCTTAAACCTGCTGTCCCTGTTCACTAAGCAGTAAGTAAGTACCTGGTTGTTAGTCACCTTACAACTGCTGTCCCTGTTCACCAAGCAGTAAGTAGATACCTGGGTGTTAGTCACATTAAACCTGCTGTCCCTGTTCACCAAGCAGTAAGTAGGTACCTCGGTGATAGCTGACTGGCGTGCGTTGCTTCCTGGAGACAAAATTAACCCAAGTTGCAGGAAATGCTCTATATAGCCAGGCGCTTTCTGTATAGTATGTCATTGGTGTGAGCTATGGTCTGTATAAGTTGTATCATGTACTTGCAGAAATAAACATTATAATTCTCTCACTGATTTGTGAAAACTTGTGGGTTTTGTCAGTCATATCTTTGAGAGTAAGACGTGCAACAGATGGCTGTCTATTGTTGACGTATTTCGCCTATACAGTAGGCGTCTTCAGTCAAATTCAGAGTATAGGTTGAAGGCAGCAGAAATGACAAGGTCAAGGTGAGGTAAAAACATTATTTGAGATGGTCAGTCCCTCAGGCTGGAGTTGAACTCTTCTCCAGGCTGAGGGACTGACCCCCCCCTAGTTTTGACGGAATTATCCTGTCAGAATTAGCACTTCTTCTGTCTTCAGTGTTACATTCGCTTGTATTCGACAGGTTATGTACCCTCATTTCAGTCAGTATCCTTTTATTTACTCTGACAAATCTCCGAGTATCTTGTATGACGTTATCGTATCTCCCCTGGTTCTTCCCTATAAGGTAGTCAGGTTTGGCTCCTTTGTCTCTCATAACCTAATCCCTTCAACTCAAACTATTCTTGTTGCGAACATGACTCAAGAAATCGAAATGACACGATTGCAAACAAACCATACCCCGGTGGGGATAGAACCCGCGGTCATAGTCTCAAAACTCCAGCCCGTCGCGTTAGCCACTAGACCAGCTAGCCACAATAAGATTCATCCAACTAGGTATATTTCTACACCATAGGAAGGTTAGCACAGGCCACCACTGTGACCACAAATGCAAGTTTATACAGACGAATCTCCAGCTAGCGTGGCAGTGAAGGGACTTGAGCTAGAGTTCGTCACGGCCACGCTAGCTGGAGATTCGTCTGTAAAAACTTGCATTTGTGGTCACAGTGGTGCCTGTGCTAACTTTCCTATGGTGTAGAAATATACCTAGTTGGATGAATCTTGGAAATAAATGGTATAAAATACCGACACAATGGCAATATAAACACAAATGCAGTATAATGTGATCCTTTATTGACTACGTTTCGCCCACACAGTGGGCTTTTTCAAGTCACAAACAGAACTACCTGGGGTGGAAGGAACGCGAGTATTTATAGTCCGGCTGAGGTCAGGTGAAGAATGCTGCATCTGATGATGTACCGAGTTGGGTTGTAGAGTCTAAAAACTTGGGTAGCTTGGAAAGGAGACTGGACAAGTTGGTGAGCAGACCTTCTACAGTGTTCTTATGTGGGATAGCGATGAAGAAGTTTCTTGGCAAGTGGTTCAGCTATGTTATAGAAGCCACTATTCTGGTTGAAGTTGTCGGATATAGAAATAAGTGATGATTCCAGGATTCTTCGGTATTGAGTGTTGTCTTCTGTGGCGATAAGTCTTGAGTTTCTGTAGTTTATCAAGTGGTTGTGTGAATTACGGTGTTGTACGCAGGCATTCCTTGTGTCGTCAGACCTGCTTGCGTATTGGTGTTCTGAAATACGTGTTTGGAGGTCCCTTGATGTTTCGCCCACGTATAACTTGTTGCAGTCATTACAAGGGATTATGTATACCCCTGCAGAGGATGGAGGCTTGTCCTGCCTACTACTGGTGATGTCCTTGATGGTCGTGGTTGTGGAGGTAGATACTTGGAATGATGTTTTGGCAAAGATGTTGGAAACATGTTTGGCAATGGAGTTGGTGGGAAGGACTATGTATCTCTTCTCGGCAGTGTCTTCTCTGGGTGTGTTGAAGATGTTTAGTTCTCGCCGTCTGCAGTCTCTGATGAAGTGACGAGGATAGTGGAGTTTGGAAAATACCTGTTCAATTATAGTGCATTCTTCCTCAAGGAACTCGTTGCTGCAGATTCTGAGTGCACGCAGGAAGAAGCCTATAATTACACCACGTTTGGTTTTGGTGTCGTGGTGAGAGTAGAAGTGGAGAAGAACCCACCAACCAAAACGATCTTCTCCACTTCTACTCTCACCACGACACCAAAACCAAACGTGGTGTAATTATAGGCTTCTTCCTGCGTGCACTCAGAATCTGCAGCAACGAGTTCCTTGAGGAAGAATGCACTATAATTGAACAGGTATTTTCCAAACTCCACTATCCTCGTCACTTCATCAGAGACTGCAGACGGCGAGCACTAAACATCTTCAACACACCCAGAGAAGACACTGCCGAGAAGAGATACATAGTCCTTCCCACCAACTCCATTGCCAAACATGTTTCCAACATCTTTGCCAAAACATCATTCCAAGTATCTACCTCCACAACCACGACCATCAAGGACATCACCAGTAGTAGGCAGGACAAGCCTCCATCCTCTGCAGGGGTATACATAATCCCTTGTAATGACTGCAACAAGTTATACGTGGGCGAAACATCAAGGGACCTCCAAACACGTATTTCAGAACACCAATACGCAAGCAGGTCTGACGACACAAGGAATGCCTGCGTACAACACCGTAATTCACACAACCACTTGATAAACTACAGAAACTCAAGACTTATCGCCACAGAAGACAACACTCAATACCGAAGAATCCTGGAATCATCACTTATTTCTATATCCGACAACTTCAACCAGAATAGTGGCTTCTATAACATAGCTGAACCACTTGCCAAGAAACTTCTTCATCGCTATCCCACATAAGATCACTGTAGAAGGTCTGCTCACCAACTTGTCCAGTCTCCTTTCCAAGCTACCCAAGTTTTTAGACTCTACAACCCAACTCGGTACATCATCAGATGCAGCATTCTTCACCTGACCTCAGCCGGACTATAAATACTCGCGTTCCTTCCACCCCAGGTAGTTCTATTTGTGACTTGAAAAAGCCCACTGTGTGGGCGAAACGTAGTCAATAAAGGATCACATTATACTGCATTTGTGTTTATATTGCCATGGATGAATCTTATTGTGGCTAGCTGGTCTAGTGGCTAACGCGACGGGCTGGAGTTTTGAGACTCTATGACCGCGGGTTCAATCCCGGCCGGGGGTATGGTTTTCTTGTTGCGAACCTTGGGACATTCTCAGTTTTCCGATCGTGAAAAAGAATTACACACATGTGCAACATTTGGGTATCTTGTAGACGTTTCGCCCTCCAGTGACTATCAGTAGAACTATATACAATCTCCACGACTACGGTGTTCTTCACACCAACTCCAAGGCTGAGGGACTGATTACCTCATCTTCTGTATATAGTCCTACTGTATTCAAGTTATGTCCTGGAATTTGTATTGATAAAGCCACTGGAGGGCGAAACGTCTACAATAGATGTTGTGTGTCTAATTCTTCATCTTGTCGGTATTGTCTACCATTCTTGTACAACTTTCTGAGCACGTTTGACCTATTTATGGTTGCAGGGAACGAGCCACAGCTCCTGCCCCCGCCTCTTCGCTGGTCACTACTAGGGCCACACTGCTCTAAGAGACTTGTCGTACCTCTTCTTAAAGCTATGTATACATTCTGACTCCACTACATCACTCTCTACTGCTGAAGAAGTGCTTCCTAACATCCCAGTGACTCATGTACGTGTGTACTCACCGAGTTGTACTCACCTAGTTGAGGTTGCAGGGGTCGAGTCCAAGTTCCTGGCCCCGCCTCTTCACTGGTCGCTACTAGGTCACTCTCTCTGAACCTTGAGCTTTATCATACCTCTGCTTAAAGCTGTGTGTGTGTGTGTGTGTGTGTGTGTGTGTGTGTGTGTGTGTGTGTGTGTGTACTCACCTAGTTGAGGTTGCGGGGGTCGAGTCCGAGCTCCTGGCCCCGCCTCTTCACTGATCGCTACTAGGTCACTCTCCCTGAGCCGTGAGCTTTATCATACCTCTGCTTAAAGCTATGTATGGATCCTGCCTCCACTACATCGCTTCCCAAACTATTCCACTTACTGACTACTCTGTGGCTGAAGAAATACTGTGTGTGTGTGTGTGTGTGTGTGTGTGTGTGTGTGTGTGTGTGTGTGTGTGTGTGTGTGTGTGTGAAAAGAAGAGAGAGAGAGAGAGAGAGAATAATGGGGCAGTTCAGGGATGAGAGAGATTGATAGAGATAGTATTAGGAGAGGTTGCAGACGTACGAGGCAGAGATTGCAGAGATGAGAGAATATAGATGGGAGAGAGAGATTTGTAGTTATGGTTCTCGTGTTACGTTCAAAGTAATGGCTGAGATAGTCTGCTGCTTGTCGTTCACATTCTGATTTTCTGATTGGCCTTGTAATTGGATTTGTGGATGGTGTTCAATATTATTGTTGGATTTGTGGATGGTGTTCAATATCACTGTTGGATTTGTGGATGGTGTTCAATATTATTGTTGGATTTGTGGATGGTGTTCAATTTCATTGTTGGATTTGTGGATGGTGTTCAATATCACTGTTGGATTTGTAGATGGTGTTCAATATCACTGTTGGATTTGTGGATGGTGTTCAATATCATTGTTGGATTTGTGGATGGTGTTCAATATTATTGTTGGATTTGTAGATGGTGTTCAATATTATTGTTGGATTTGTGGATGGTGTTCAATATTATTGTTGGATTTGTGGATGGTGTTCAATATTATTATTGGATTTGTAGATGGTGTTCAATATTATTGTTGGATTTGTGGATGGTGTTCAATATTATTGTTGGATTTGTGGATGGTGTTCAATATTATTGTTGGATTTGTGGATGGTGTTCAATATCACTGTTGGATTTGTGGATGGTGTTCAATATCACTGTTGGATTTGTGGATGGTGTTCAATATCGTTCTTTGATTTGTGCACGGTGTTCAATTTCATTCCTAGATTTAAGTTTAACTACAGTTGTGTCTTCCTGGGGTCCAGTAGCTGGAGCTTAACACAGTGAAGACCCTTAAAAGCCGGAGATTATTAGCCCTGAAAATTCTCTTATCGCTAGATCAACAGTCTTGAAAAGTCTCAGGAGCTATAGATCAATATCTTCAAGAGGTTCCAGGAGCTGGAATTTAACCCAAACCCTTTGAATATACGAAGTAAACGAAAACGGGATGGATGTATCCGCAGAGTTATCGTTAATAACGAGAGAAATAAACCATACCCCGGCCGGGACTGAACCCGCGGTCAGAGAGTCTCAAAACTCCAGCCCGTCGCGTTAGCCACTAGACAAGCTAGCCACAATAAGATTCATCCAACTACGTATATTTCTACACCATAGGAAGGTTAGCATAGGCCACCACTGTGACCACAAATGCAAGTTTTTACAGACGAATCTCCAGCTAGCGTGGCCGTGACGAACTCTAGCTCAAGTCCCTTCACTGCCGTACTGTTCACAATCCACAAGCCTGACTACAGTCCATACCCCGGCCGGGATTGAACCCGCGGTCAGAGAGTCTCAAAACTCCAGCCCGTCGCGCTAACCACTAGACCAGCTAGCCACAATAAGATTCATCCAACTAGGTATATTTCTACACCATAGGAAGGTTTGCATAGGCCACCACTGTGACCACAAATGCTAGTGGCTAACGCGACGGTCTGGAGTTTTGAGACTCTCTGACCGCGGGTTCAATCCCGGCCGGGGTATGATTTGTTTGCAATCGTGTCATTACGATCTCGTGAGTCTTGCTACCTTATGCCTTACCTTTGATATACCTTCGAAGAATTTCAAGAGTATATCTACTCTCTGAGCCCGGCCATGGGCCAGGCTCGTCTGCGGCTCGCCTGGTCAACCAGGCTGCTGCTGCTGGAGGCTCGCTGCCCCACATATCCATCACAGCGTGGTTGATCTAGATTGCTAGATTAAAAAAATAGGCAATAATGGGTTTAAAATGGGTACTAACCTCGCTGCCATACCCAGGTACCCAAAACAACGATTTTTTAAGCAATTTATATCAATTACTTTTCTATAGATGGGAATACCAGATTATATTCTTAGTACGACTATATAGAAACAAAAGTCATATCCACACACAAGTCTATTCAGTCTTTTAGCCTTTAAAAAAGTCTGACACACAAACGAAAACGATACAAGAGGCTAATTTAGCCTTTTGCCTCGTTAATGTCAGGATACATTATGTACAAAAATATTCCTTATTTTGTGTCTGAATATATAAAAGCTTTAGGAGATATTGTGTCTTGCAAGCCTGTCTGTGCTCGGCTTTCACTCGGCTGATGAAATTTTGTAGGGAATTTTAAATTTGGAGGGTTAGCCACCCGGGATAATGCGGGGTAGGGAGGGTTAGCCACCCAGAATAACCCTTGGTAGGGAGAGACAGCCTCCCAGGATTACTAGGGGTAGGGAGTAATATCCTCCCAGGATAACCAGGGGTAGGGAGTAATATCCTCCCAGGATAACCAGGGGTAGGGAGTAATATCCTCCCAGGATAACCAGGGGTAGGGAGGGATATCCTCCCAGGATAACCAGGGGTAGGGAGTAATATCCTCCCAGGATAACCAGGGGTAGGGAGGGATATCCTCCCAGGATAACCAGGGGTAGGGAGGGATATCCTCCCAGGATAACCAGGGGTAGGGAGGGATATCCTCCCAGGATAACCAGGGGTAGGGAGGGATATCCTCCCAGGATAACCAGGGGTAGGGAGGGATATCCTCCCAGGATAACCAGGGGTAGGGAGGGATATCCTCCCAGGATAACCAGGGGTAGGGAGGGATATCCTCCCAGGATAACCAGGGGTAGGGAGGGATATCCTCCCAGGATAACCAGGGGTAGGGAGGGATATCCTCCCAGGATAACCAGGGGTAGGGAGGGATATCCTCCCAGGATAACCAGGGGTAGGGAGGGATATCCTCCCAGGATAACCAGGGGTAGGGAGGGATATCCTCCCAGGATAACCAGGGGTAGGGAGTAATATCCTCCCAGGATAACCAGGGGTAGGGAGGGATATCCTCCCAGGATAACCAGGGGTAGGGAGGGATATCCTCCCAGGATAACCAGGGGTAGGGAGGGATATCCTCCCAGGATAACCAGGGGTAGGGAGGGATATCCTCCCAGGATAACCAGGGGTAGGGAGGGATATCCTCCCAGGATAACCAGGGGTAGGGAGTAATATCCTCCCAGGATAACCAGGGGTAGGGAGGGATATCCTCCCAGGATAACCAGGGGTAGGGAGGGATATCCTCCCAGGATAACCAGGGGTAGGGAGGGATATCCTCCCAGGATAACCAGGGGTAGGGAGGGATATCCTCCCAGGATAACCAGGGGTAGGGAGTAATATCCTCCCAGGATAACCAGGGGTAGGGAGTAATATCCTCCCAGGATAACCAGGGGTAGGGAGTAATATCCTCCCAGGATAACCAGGGGTAGGGAGGGATATCCTCCCAGGATAACCAGGGGTAGGGAGGGATATCCTCCCAGGATAACCAGGGGTAGGGAGGGATATCCTCCCAGGATAACCAGGGGTAGGGAGGGATATCCTCCCAGGATAACCGGAGAGAGGCAGTGCATCATCCAGGAACTGTGTCTTATTTCCATCGGGTTCCTCATTCTTGTCCCCCAGGATGCCACCCAAACAGTCAACTACCACCCAGGTAGCTACCTGCTTGCTAGGTGAACTTGACAACAGGTGTAAGAAAAATGCCCAATGTTCAACCCTTGCCGGGGATCGAACCCTGCGTGAGGAGAGAGTATTGTTTACCAGGCCACGAGACACCGTTCTGGGGAGATTATTAACTAAATAAATTATTTGAGCCTAGGAGGTTTTGGGTGACAATGATTAGTGTTTCACTTGTCTCTATCTGGGCCAGGACTCTCTCTCTCTCTCTATCTCTCTCTCTCTCTATTTTCATCTTCCTCCTCTCTTTCTCTCGCTCTTTTCTTTCTCCTTATTCTTTGTGTGTCACTGTCATTATTTCCTCGCTTCTCTCTCCTCATCCTTCCAGTTAAGTTTCATCCATCAGGTCATCCTCTCATCTATCAGGTCATTCACTCATCCATCAGGTCATCCACTCATCCATCAGGTCATCCACTCATCCATCAGATCATCCACTCATCCATCGGGTCATCCACTCATCCATCGGGTCATCCACTCATCCATCGGGTCATCCACTCATCCATCGGGTCATCCACTCATCCATCGGGTCATCCACTCATCCATCGGGTCATCCACTCATCCATCGGGTCATACACTCATCCATCGGGTCATACACTCATCCATCAAGTCATACACTCATCCATCAAGTCATACACTCATCCATCAGGTCATACACTCATCCATCGGGTCATCCACTCATTCATCGGGTCATCCACTCATCCATCAGGTCATCCACTCAGCAATCACGTCATCCATCAGGTCATCCACTCATCCATCACGTCATCCATCAGGTCATCCACTCATCCATCAGGCCATCCACTCATCCATCAGGTCATACACTCATCCATCAGGCCATCCTCTCATCCACCAGGTCATCCACTCATCCATCAGGTCATCCCCTCATCCATCAGGTCATCCACTCATCCATCAGGTCATCCACTCATCCATCAGGTCATCCACTCATCCATCAGGTCATCCACTCATACATTAGGTCATCCCCTCATCCATCTGGTTGTCCCCTCGTCCATCAGGTCATCCCCTCGTCCATCAGGCCATCCCCTCATCCATCAGGTCATCCACTCATCCATCAGGTCATCCACTCATCCATCAGGTCATCCACTCATCCATCAGGTCATCCACTCATCCATCAGGTCATCCACTCATCCATCAGGTCATCCACTCATCCATCAGGTCATCCATCAGTTCATCCACTCATCCATCAGGTCATCCACTCATCCATCAGGTCATCCATCAGGTCATCCACTCATCCATCAGGTCATCCACTCATCCATCAGGTCACCCATCAGGTCATCCACTCATCCATCAGGTCATCCACTCATCCATCAGGTCATCCACTCATCCATCAGATCATCCATGAGGTCATCCACTCATCCATCAGGTCATCCATCAGGTCATCCATCAGGTCATCCATAAGGTCATCCACTCATCCATCAGGTCATCCACTCATCCATCAGGTCATCCATCAGGTCATCCATCAGGCCATCCCCTCATCCATCAGGTCATCCATCAGGTCATCCACTCATCCATCAGATCATCCATCAGGTCATCCACTCATCCATCAGGTCATCCACTCATCCATCAGGTCATCCACTCATCCATCAGGTCATCCACTCATCCATCAGGTCATCCACTCATCCATCAGGTCATCCACTCATCCATCAGGTCATCCATCAGGTCATCCATAAGGTCATCCACTCATCCATCAGGTCATCCACTCATCCATCAGGTCATCCATCAGGTCATCCACTCATCCATCAGGTCATCCACTCATCCATCAGATCATCCATCAGGTCATCCACTCATCCATCAGGTCATCCATCAGGTCATCCACTCATCCATCAGGTCATCCATCAGGTCATCCACTCATCCATCAGGTCATCCACTCATCCATCAGATCATCCATCAGGTCATCCACTCATCCATCAGGTCATCCATCAGGTCATCCACTCATCCATCAGGTCATCCATCAGCCACAATTTTCCTACGAAAACTTTCGGAAACAATAAAAAATTTTCTTCATCCTTCACTAATTACTCTCCTCCCTAATTACCCTCCCTTAATGACTTATCTATTGATTAATGTCTATTGCAGCCACCAAGATAACTGATAACCTCTCCATTCAGTTATATTGACTGAAGGTTTAGTAACTAATTGAAGAGGTTATTAGTTAAGGCTTCGGTCAAGATAACTGATTGGACAGGTTATCAGTTATTTATTAAGGATTACCTCAATCATAACTGATAATCTCTCCATTCAGTTATCAATTAATGCTCCAGTCAAGATAACTGATAACCAGTCCAGTTATCAATTAATGCTCCAGTCAAGATAACTGATAATCAGTCCAGTTATCAATTAATGCTCCAGTCAAGATAACTGATAACCAGTCAGTTATCAATGCTTCAACTAAGATAACTGATAACCTCTCAATTCAGTTATCAATTAAGGATTCCATCATAATAACTCACTGTGTAGAATTATTTTAAAAACCAATGAAAACGAGTCATTAAAACCCAACCAGTAATTGAGGTTTATATCACTGTTAAAAACCGGATTTTTTAAAGCCGCTGGTGGATTTTTTCTATCAGGATTTGAGGTCAGGTTTGTTTTATATCCATGGAGAGGTGCCAAACCAGTAGGGGTTTTCCCCCAGCTGTTGTACGACTCCCAAGGATTTAGCGCTTCGCGAACGAGTCTCGAGCGACACAGTAATGGATCGTCACCAGTAAATGATTAGTTTATTGTCAGTTTATTGTTCCTTACCCATCAACTGCTTGGTAGACTGGGCATCCGGCTAAGTTGATGGACTCGTTATAACGTCTTCGCTTCCACGTCTACTTCTCTGACTGAAGAAACCTACTGTATAGGCGAAACATTTCAGTTAACAAAGATACCCAAAAATACCCTTCAATTTATTGGTATCGTAACTAATTTCAACATATCGGGTCACCCAGTCGAAGAATGCTAGTACCCAAGGGTACCTCTACCCAGTGCCAACAGGGAGAAGTAGCATACACAAATATACAAGGAACTCTGACAGATCAATTCCTGACAAAAGGTGCATCTGACATCTTGAGAGGGACGGAAATGCTCATTTCTGACAGCTTAGTCTATCAGAAGGACACGAATGCTGTCAGCATTCGTACCTGCTTCCATACGTTTAACTTTCATTGTATTTACCTGAATAACCGCACATAAGGGAAAAGTTTACTACGTTTCGTTCCGACTAGGACCATTATTAATGGTCCAAGTCGGACCGAAACGTTGTCATAAGATTTTTCACGTTTATGTGAGGTTTTTTTTTGTGTATTGGGCCAGTCACGGTATTGCGCCTTTTGGTTATCCATTGCCTAATGCTGTATTTCTCGAAGAGCTAAACCTGTGGGGGTCAAGGTGACTGCCTTTACTGTAACGTGAATGGCAGCGACGCTTACACCGCAGTTACAGTATTTTACGAGTAAGTCACGTGTGTAATTTTTGACTGAAATGTGTCGTCTGGATAGCAGGCTTTTTCAAAAACAGATGTGATTACAGTACAGGAAACAACACTGTAATCAATGATGTCTCTAGTACTGTAATCATTTTTGTATTCGACTGATCAAACCTGTAATCTATTTCTACAAGAACATGATGCAACTTGTACAGACCATAGCTCACATCAGTGACATACTATATAGAAAACCCCTGGTTATGCAGAGCATTTCTGGCAACATAGGTTAATTTTGTCCCCAGGATGCCACCCACACCATGTTTTAACACCCAGGTACCTACTTACTGCTAGGTAAATAATGACACGTGTCTTGAGGAAACTGTGCAGGCAGCTTGACGGTATTAATAGTGTGGCACAGACTGTGTTATATTTGTGACCTGGGGAACACAGACGCAAAATGCAAAGAGTTAACAAGGGACCACTGGAGTCCAAACAGATAGAGCCCCAGTAAGCCACCATCTGGGAACCATCTGGGAGCCATCAGGTATTTTGAAGGTCAACATTTTCTTGGTCCTCACTCAGGATTTGGGTAGGGATTACCTGCTGAGGCTCTAACCCAAGCAGGAGGGAGCAGTTTGTACCCCTTTTCAGGGGTAGTAGATGGTTTACATTGACAGGAAACACAAAGTTTCTCTCTCTCAACATGCCAGAAGATCCACTGTGAAAATAAGTGATTTTCAAGCGCTCTCGTAATTTCACACAGTTCCTTGATAATGCGAGAAATCACGAAAGCGCTTGGAATTCACTATTTTTTCACACTGATTGCTCTGCATATTGTAATATCACCTGTTTACTGGGATCTTATTGCATGTCAGAGGAATTACACACATGTACAATATCTGGGTATCTTGATTTGTAGACTTTTCACCATCCAGTGACTCCATCAGTACAATGTAAGGACATGATGTGAAGACAGTTGAACTCTATACAGATCATGAGGTAATCAGTCCCTCAGTCTTGGAGTTGGTGAAGACCACCATAGTCTTCAAGACTATTAGTGTTCTTCACCAACTTCAAGACTGAGGGACTGATTACCTCATTCTCCTCATCTTCCGATGTACTTCTCTGTGTTGGACTGAAGAAGACTGGCTGGAGAAACGTTTCCTTAATAAAGATTCCCATATGTTCCACATGTGTCTCATTCTTCAATTTGTCGGTTTTCTGAACCATCTGCAGTCACCAGTTCGCCTGCAGTTACCGGTCCCCCACCTGCAGCCACCACCATCCCCCCCCTACAGCCACCACCAGTCCCCTAACTGCAGCCACCACCACTCCCCCACCTGCAGCCACCAACACTCCCCCCCCCCTGCAGCCACCACCACTCCCCCACCTGCAGCCACCACCACTCCCCCCCCTGCAGCCACCACCACTCCCCCACCTGCAGCCACCACCACTCCCCCACCTGCAGCCACCACCACTTCCCCTCTGCAGCCACCACCACTTCCCGTCTGCAGCCACCACCACTCCCCCACCTGCAGCCACCACCACTCCCCCACCTGCAGCCACCACCACTCCCCCACCTGCAGCCACCATCACCCCCACCTGCAGCCACCACCATTCCCTCCCCTGCAGCCACCACCACTCCTCCACCTTCAGCCACCACCACTCCTCCACCTTCAGCCACCACTGCATTCAATTAATGGGACAGCAAAGTAATAATGGCCTCCATACCCATTTAACGAATGGGGTAAAAACCTCCGCAATGTAAACAAAAGCGAAGGATAAAGGGGATGGGTTTCTTAGACAGGCAAAGCCGCTCAAACCTCACTACCACCATGTAAGATTATTCAGCATCGTGGGGAACGATAGAGCGGTCACTCAATCCCGATAGAGGGGTCAACCCGGATAGACGGATCACTCAACCCAGATAGAGGGTCACTGAACCCAGATAGATGAATCACTGAACCCGGATAGAGGGGACCCTCAACCCGGATAGAGGGGACCCTCAGCCCGGATAGAGGGGACCCTCAGCCCGGATAGAGGGGACCCTCAGCCCGGATAGAGGGGACCCTCAGCCCGGATAGAGGGGACCCTCAGCCCGGATAGAGGGGACCCTCAGCCCGGATAGAGGGGCCACTCAGCCCGGATAGAGGGGCCACTCAGCCCGGATAGAGGGGCCACTCAGCCCGGATAGAGGGGCCACTCAGCCCGGATAGAGGGGCCACTCAGCCCGGATAGAGGGGCCACTCAGCCCCGACAGAGGGGCCACTCAGCCCCGACAGAGGGGCCACTCAGCCCCGACAGAGGGGCCACTCAGCCCCGACAGAGGGGCCACTCAGCCCCGACAGAGGGGCCACTCAGCCCCGACAGAGGGGCCACTCAGCCCCGACAGAGGGGCCACTCAGCCCCGACAGAGGGGCCACTCAGCCCCGACAGAGGGGCCACTCAGCCCCGACAGAGGGGCCACTCAGCCCCGACAGAGGGGCCACTCAGCCCCGACAGAGGGGCCACTCAGCCCCGACAGAGGGGCCACTCAGCCCCGACAGAGGGGCCACTCAGCCCCGACAGAGGGGCCACTCAGCCCCGACAGAGGGGCCACTCAGCCCCGACAGAGGGGCCACTCAGCCCCGACAGAGGGGCCACTCAGCCCCGACAGAGGGGCCACTCAGCCCCGACAGAGGGGCCACTCAGCCCCGACAGAGGGGCCACTCAGCCCCGACAGAGGGGCCACTCAGCCCCGACAGAGGGGCCACTCAGCCCCGACAGAGGGGCCACTCAGCCCCGACAGAGGGGCCACTCAGCCCCGACAGAGGGGCCACTCAGCCCCGACAGAGGGGCCACTCAGCCCCGACAGAGGGGCCACTCAGCCCCGACAGAGGGGCCACTCAGCCCCGACAGAGGGGCCACTCAGCCCCGACAGAGGGGCCACTCAGCCCCGACAGAGGGGCCACTCAGCCCCGACAGAGGGGCCACTCAGCCCCGACAGAGGGGCCACTCAGCCCCGACAGAGGGGCCACTCAGCCCCGACAGAGGGGCCACTCAGCCCCGACAGAGGGGCCACTCAGCCCCGACAGAGGGGCCACTCAGCCCCGACAGAGGGGCCACTCAGCCCCGACAGAGGGGCCACTCAGCCCCGACAGAGGGGCCACTCAGCCCCGACAGAGGGGCCACTCAACCCCGACAGAGGGGCCACTCAACCCCGACAGCGGGGCCACTCAGCCCCGACAGCCCCGACAGAGGGGCCACTCAGCCCCGACAGAGGGGCCACTCAGCCCCGACAGAGGGGCCACTCAGCCCCGACAGAGGGGCCACTCAGCCCCGACAGAGGGGCCACTCAGCCCCGACAGAGGGGCCACTCAACCCCGACAGTGGGGCCACTCAACCCCGACAGAGGGGCCACTCAACCCCGATAGCGGGGTCACTCAACCCCGATAGCGGGGTCACTCAACCCCGATAGAGGGGTCACTGAACCCGGATAGAGGGGTCACTCAACCCGGATAGAGGGGTCACTCAACCCGGATAGAGGGGTCACTCAACCCGGATAGAGGGGTCACTCAACCCGGATAGAGGGGTCACTCAACCCGGATAGAGGGGTCACTCAGCCCGGATAGAGGGGTCACTCAGCCCGGATAGAGGGGTCACTCAGCCCGGATAGAGGGGTCACTGAACCCGGATAGAGGGGTCACTGAACCCGGATAGAGGGGTCACTCAGCCCGGATAGAGGGGTCACTGAACCCGGATAGAGGGGTCACTCAGCCCGGATAGAGGGGTCACTGAACCCGGATAGAGGGGTCACTCAGCCCGGATAGAGGGGTCACTCAGCCCGGATAGAGGGGTCACTGAACCCGGATAGAGGGGTCACTCAGCCCGGATAGAGGGGTCACTCAGCCCGGATAGAGGGGTCACTCAGCCCGGATAGAGGGGTCACTGAACCCGGATAGAGGGGTCACTCAGCCCGGATAGAGGGGTCACTGAACCCGGATAGAGGGGTCACTCAGCCCGGATAGAGGGGTCACTCAGCCCGGATAGAGGGGTCACTGAACCCGGATAGAGGGGTCACTCAGCCCGGATAGAGGGGTCAACCTGGATAGGGGGGTCAACCTGGATAGAGGGGACGCGCACACATGGAGGGTCCCAAATTCTGGCGGTGTAATTGATTCCGTGTGGGTTGTGGGGTGGTTGGTGGGGTGGTTGGTGGGGTGGGTGGTGGGGTGGGTGGTGGGGTGGGTGGTGGGGTGGGTGGTAGGGTGGGTGGTGGGGTGGGTGGGGGTTCTCGGCCACGTAATATATTGACGTGGAATGCGGGGAGGATAAATTATAATTAATGACAATATATTAGATGGTGTGGGTGGGGGGAGGTGGGGGGAGGTGGGGTTAGGTGTGGGGGAGGTGGGGGTTAGGTGTGGGGGAGGTGTGGTTTAGGTGTGGGGGAGGTGGGGGTTAGGTGTGGGGGAGGTGGGGGTTAGGTGTGGGGGAGGTGTGGGTTAGGTGTGGGGGAGGTGTGGGTTAGGTGTGGGGGAGGTGGGGGTTAGGTGTGGGGGAGGTGTGGGTTAGGTGTGGGGGAGGTGGGGGTTAGGTGTGGGGGAGGTGTGGGTTAGGTGTGTGGGGGTTAGGTGTAGGGGAGGTGTGTTTAGGTGTCCAGGTGGGGGTTTGTGGGCCAGGTGTAAATTGTGTGGGGGAGGTGTAGTATTGTGGGTTAGTTGTGAATTGTTCCATCCACGTATTTTAAGCCAGTCGTAAATTGTTCCATCCACGTATTGTAAGTCAGTCGTAAATTGTTCCATCCACGTATTGTAAGCCAGTCGTAAATTGTTCCATCCAAGTATTTTAAGCCAGTCGTAAATTGTTCCATCCACGTATTGTAAGCCAGTCGCAAATTGTTCCATCCACGTATTGTAAGCCAGTCGTAAATTGTTCCATCCACGTATTGTAAGCCAGTCGCAAATTGTTCCATCCACGTATTGTAAGCCAGTCGCAAATTGTTCCATCCACGTATTGTAAGCCAGTCGTAAATTGTTCCATCCACGTATTGTAAGCCAGTCGTAAATTGTTCCATACACGTATTGTAAGCCAGTCGTAAATTGTTCCATCCACGTATTGTAAGCCAGTCGTAAATTGTTCCATACACGTATTGTAAGCCAGTCGTAAATTGTTCCATCCACGTATTGTAAGCCAGTCGTAAATTGTTCCATCCACGTATTTTAAGCCAGTCGTAAATTGTTCCATCCACGTATTGTAAGCCAGTCGTAAATTGTTCCATCCACGTATTGTAAGCCAGTCGTAAATTGTTCCATCCACGTATTTTAAGCCAGTCGTAAATTGTTCCATCCACGTATTGTAAGCCAGTCGTAAATTGTTCCATCCACGTATTGTAAGCCAGTCGCAAATTTTTCCATCCACGTATTGTAAGCCAGTCGCAAATTGTTCAATCCACGTATTGTAAGCCAGTCGTAAATTGTTCCATCCACGTATTGTAAGCCAGTCGTAAATTGTTCCATCCACGTATTGTAAGCCAGTCGTAAATTGTTCCATCCACGTATTGTAAGCCAGTCGCAAATTGTTCCATCCACGTATTGTAAGCCAGTCGCAAATTGTTCCATCCACGTATTGTAAGCCAGTCGTAAATTGTTCCATCCACGCTTGTTCATAGCATTAACTAAGCACTAAAACCTTTTAATTACCGAGATATATTCCTCATCTGCTGAAGAGGACCCCAAAAGAGGGTCGAAATACACAGATCAATCTCCTTATTACCTGTCTCTATAAGGGTTATTATGTAGCCTCATTAAACAACTTTGCAATGAGTCCATCCTACTACTGTGGTGATCAGGTCATTCTCACGCAACCCAAGTCAGAATCACAACACAGATTCGAGTATGGAAGATCCGTATTCCACATTACGCAATCCAAGCCCTGGAAGCTTTCCATGTTGTCTGCTGGAAGGGTCAGCTGCACTGTCAGTTAATGATGTTGATAGACGTTGGGTTCTCAGTTGAGAACTGTGTGCGTAGTGCCACTGTGGGTAGTGCCACTATGTGGTTACACTACCCACTGTGTGTAGTGCCGCTCTCTGGTTGGTACCACTATGTGGGTAGTGTCCCTATGTCGGAAGTGTCAGTATGTGGGTACCCTACCCACTGTGGTTAGTGCCACTGATGGTGGTGCCACTCTATGGGTAGTTCCACTCTGTGGGCAGTGCCACTCTGTGGGTAGTGTCACTGTGGTGCTACTCTGTGGGTAGTCCCACTGTAGATAGTGCCACTCTGTGGGTAGCCCCACTGTGGATAGTGCCACTCTGTGGGTAGTTCAACTCTGTGGGCAGTGTCACTCTGTGGGTAGTGTCACTGTGGTGCTACTCTGTGAGTATTCCCACTGTGGATAGTGCTACTTTGTGGATAGTCCCACTGTGGATAGTGCCACTTTGTGGGTAGTCCCACTGTGGGTAGTTCAACTCTGTGGGCAGTGTCACTCTGTGGGGAGAGTGGCACTGTTCCCAGACAAGAGGTTTCCTACCCTTAGACAGGTTAGGTTAGCTAAAGTTCGTCAGGAAACAGGACAAGTGTTTCCTGACGCGGGTCTTATTCAGAGAACCCACAGCTGGAATTTTTGGTCGTCTGACCGAGGCCTTCCGCTGGCTTACCGGTCCACCCCTTCAACAATTATAGTCACATTCATAACCATTTAGTAGTGTTGCCCCTAGACGCAACACAAACCCCACAACAACATCGTAGTGGTGCCCCTAGACGCAACACAAACCCCACCACAACATCGTAGTGGTGCCCCTAGACGCAACACAAACCCCACCACAACATCGTAGTGTTGCCCCTAGACGCAACACAAACCCCACCACAACATCGTAGTGGTGCCCCTAGACGCAACACAAACCCCACCACAACATCGTAGTGTTGCCCCTAGACGCAACACAAACCCCACCACAACATCGTAGTGTTGCCCCTAGACGCAACACAAACCCCACCACAACATCGTAGTGGTGCCCCTAGACGCAACACAAACCCCACCACAACATCACAATGTATTCTTTGAATACAATTGCCCCTAAACTCCTGTATAACGATTTCGTGTATTATACAAATTTATTGTGTTTAATACATTTGATTTAGATTATTTTTTTCGGATTTCATTTATATTTCTCAAAAAAAAAAAAAATTAATGCATATATTGCAAATTCTAATTTTTAGAAAAATAATTCTTGAAAATAGTCAAAAAAAGTGTATACCTAATCCTAATTAGGTATTCAAAGAGATGCTAATCTTGTGGAAGGGTCCTACGTAGTAATTAGGAGTTTAATGAGGATCTAACCTT